>NW_024583006.1:0-1280 GCF_018398535.1 Haplochromis burtoni
CAGCTCTGTTATCAACTCTGAGGACATGGTGATTAAGCCTTATCTGAACATGAAACCTGCTCCTCAGACATGAGTCCTGCAGTTAAACTGTCTCTGACAGAAGACAAAGAGCAAGACTCGTCGGGACTGGCGCTGCGGTCTGAAGGCCTGTGATACAGCTGACGTTATGTAACCTGCATACATTAGTCAGACACACTGCATACAGTTCACAGGGTCAACGTCACTCAGATAACACGGGTTTATATATACTGTAATGGCCCTGGTTTACCTGACACAGCCCTCTGCCCAGCGTTCCTGCTCAGTCGTGGACCCTGAGTTTAAACACCAGGCAGGAGGAGCACGCTCTCCACTGAGGAGGGGAGAAGGTCAGCAGCAGCTCCTGGTCCAGGTTCTTCTTCCTCAGGACACGGAGGAGGTGCAGCTGCTGCTGGCCTTCTTTACCAGGGTGATGGTGGTGTGGGTCCAGGTGAGGTTGGTGGAGTATTTGGAAAATGGGAAATGCTGCTCTGGCTAAACTACTATTTGTGTTGAGACATGGCAAATAAACATATATATGAGCTAATGTAAATACTATATCACTGTCATATAAATGTGATTATACCTTTAATTATTTCCAGCTTTTCAGTCAGTTAAACATGTCAATCACCACCTCAGACAAACATCCCTTTGGAGAAATTGGTCAGAAATTTGTCCACATCTGACCAACATGCAGCGGCTTGCAAAAGTATTCGGCCGCCTTGAACTTTCCCACATTTTGTCACATTACAGCCACAAACATGAATCAGTTTTATTGGACTTCCACCTGAAAGACCAACACAAAGTGGTGCACACGTGAGAAGTGGAACGAAAATCATACATGACTCCAAACATTTGTTACAAATAAATAACTGCAAAGTGGGGTGTGCGTAATTATTCAGCCCCTGAGTCAACACTTTGTAGAACCAGCTTTTGCTGCAGTTCCAGCTGCCAGTCTTTTAGGGTCTGTCTCTACCAGCTTTGCACATCTACAGACTGAAATCTTTGCCCATTCTTCTTTGAATCAGCGCCAGATCAGTCAGATTAGATGGACAACGTTAGTGAACAGCAGTTTTCAGATCTTGCCACAGATTCTCAAGTTCAAATTTTATTTTATTCGCCACATGCAGTGGAATGAACCCGCCCCCCGACCTTACACACACAAACGCCACATGGGGATACAAGTCGGAGAACGGTTGCATTACAGAAAAACACTGAAATGTACACTACAATGGGAAAGTACAAGAGGAAAAAAAGAGACCTCT
>NW_024583006.1:2902-4115 GCF_018398535.1 Haplochromis burtoni
CCTGGTTCTTCCTGACCTTGTACTTTCTCCTCACGTTCCCTCTTTCCTCTCTCCCTCTTTGGACTCACAATCATACACAAATAGGTTGTATTCAATTAAATGAAAAAATGACATTAATATGAAAAAAACCTATTAAGGGCTGGGCCATATCATACCATTCATGGTAATACCGGTATAATGTTGGGCAACGATAAGAAAGTAAAATATGTTGATAGAATATGGGCAAAACGCGCATGCCAGTGCCTTTGTTTTCATACACACATGGTAGAAAAAGCAGATCGTTGAATGAAACAGATGAACCTGAACTGGTTTGTAAAGATGCTGCAGCTTCAGTGGTGTGTAACTGGTTTAGCTTTCGTCTGTCAGATACACAACAAAGCACTGTTTTTGGTAGAACACATGGAAGCGGGCCAAATAACCTGGGCCTGCACGGCGTCAATGCATTAGCCGCATGCACGGAGCGAACCACGTTAACTCGCTAACGGAGATTTGCCGCATTAACGCGGTTATGGCGTTATATTATATATATTTATGCTGAGGATATGTGGGCCAACATATGTAAAATCAAAAATCATCAAAAATCATTTGATTTTACACTTTTACCTGAATGTGGCTCCTGTTTTTGAAAAAACTTCCTCATATCCACTGTGAACTTGGCTGTCTCTGTACACACACACACACAACAGGAGTTATAAGGTTAATGAGCATCCTGTTAGCTAGCTAGTTAGTACCTTGGCACATGCAAATATGACAAAATAAGCAGTTTCTCTCATTTCAAACAGGACAGTGGTAACAACAGCAGCTGCGGACAGTTTAAAGTTTTAGATTTTAAACAGGCTGTAAACATTTCAGTGGGAGCAACAGGACGATCAAATGTTGCTGATTTTACTACAGAGCAGGACGGATTGTAGGGCAGCAAACATCGTCAGAAAACACGTTTCCCACACTGCAGGTTACCTGGTGTAATGTTTTCAGCTAGAAAGAAACACGGCCTGACTCCTACCAACTGTATAAAGAGTAACTGAAGGTTAAATGCAGCCAACATGTCCTGTTTTAAGCCACCATCGCTCTGGCAGAAAGGGCGCCAGAGCCAGAGCAGGGGACAGGCGAGCTGGAACAAACCATTTTTTTGGAGGGGGGGTATCTATACTTTTGTTGTTAAAATGTCACGTCTCAACCAAGTTTATTTTTAGTAGTGTGTCACACAAACAGC
>NW_024583006.1:4681-5921 GCF_018398535.1 Haplochromis burtoni
TCACAGGGCTTCGTTCTTCCTGCAGATGACATTTACACTGAACAGCGTAGGGACCTGATCCAGGAGTTTCCTTTACAGCTGATCAGAGGTGGACCAATCAGGTCTGAGTATGTTTACCCTGAGCTGATGCTCACATAGCAGGATTCACTGCTAGTGATGGTCAGCCTCATGAAGCCTTTTCCATCCAGATGGTTCACAAAGATTCATTGAGTGACGCTTCGTGTGCACACAACCCGCCTGCTGGTCCAAGCTTTCATTGCATTGTCATAGTGCACCTCTCTGCATGTAGCCATGAGTTATTACGCATTTCTGGCTCTCTCCTCACCCGTCGCCTGGTGACGCTGGAAGTTTCTTCCTGTTAAAGAGTTTTTCCTTCCGACTGTCACAAGTGCTTGCTCATGGAGGGGGGTCTGTTTGTTGGGGGTTCTCTGTCATAATGTAGGGTCTTTGAACGGGAACGGTCAATTATTTAAATTCAATGAAGTCGATCTATTATTATTTAATTACAAAATAAAACAAGAATTTAATGCAGATTTTATTAAATGTTCAGATTCAGTTCATGAATTATTTGCAGATTTAAAGATAACATTTCATAAAGTGAGTGCTCAGCTTACACAGTGGTACACCCCGCTCAGCTGCAGAGCCTCACATTAACATTCATTTAACAACCACCGTAAAGAGCAGCCAGCAGGGGGAGCCAACAGTAATCATTCTCTCTGATAGCTGTAGTTCAACTGACAGGAAACAGGAAGTAGACAGTGATTGGTCAGTGATTTCAATAACAACAGTTTCCTCAACATCCCAAAAGATTCACAGTAAGCTAAAAGAAACGGGCTGATCTTCATCAGAAGACAGTGGTCTGCTCCTGCCTCTGAGCCGAGTCTGGGGTCTGCACACAAACGTCACATCAGTCAGGCTTTCTCTGGGTTAGCTGGATCAGCTGAGCCCAAACTCGTCGTAGAAACAGGAAACAGGAAGCAGCAAACTTACGAGGAAGAGCAGGGTGTGGTGGATGATGAACTCTCTAGTGAGGGTGATCAAGTCCTGGTTCATGGCCTGGAACAGGGACGGGACCAGGACCACAGCCAGGTTATGGGCCGACATCTTGTTCACCTGAGAGAACACCTGAACCCTGAGGGAGAGAGGGAGGAGTCAGCGAGCAGGTGATGTTCTGTGTGCTGGTTTCATTCACTGTGTTCATGATCAGACTAAATAAATCATATTAACAGGTTCCATCAGC
>NW_024583006.1:7328-8172 GCF_018398535.1 Haplochromis burtoni
TGTTCCTCTGTGACTCCAACGAGTCCAAAATGTTCAAAATGAACTTTTTACTTTATTCAGTTAGACAGGAAACAGTTTAACCTGGGCAGGTCGTCGCCCCCTGGTGGACATTAGAGAGGGTGCAGCGTCAGTGTTCCTGCCCAATTACTGCACTGCTCTGTGTGCTGGACACCTTTCTGTCAGCAGCTCATCTGTAGGATCGATCATCTTCCCAGGTCCCGCCCCACCACCACCACCCTCATCGCGACTCTCTGGCTGTTTCACCGCTGGTCAACTGCAGAGTGGGAACGCCTCAAAGATGCTGTGTTTCCTGTTTCTGACGCCAACATGTTCACCTGCTCCCTGATAGATCCCGCCCACTGACAGGAGCCATGAGGGGAGCTGGACTGCCTTAGGGTGGTGTCAGAGAGGCGGATGTTGTCTAAGATAAGGACAGTGCTGGACCTCCCACCCACTCCATGACGTGCTGTCACAGGAGCACGCTCAGTGCAGGACTGAGATTACCCATAATGCACCACTGAACGACACATATCTGTGTGTAACATTAATGTTAGTTACTGTTACTGTTTTAAATAAACTGCTCTGATTCTGTGTGTGTGTGTGTGTGTGTGTGAGAGTGTGTGTGTTACATGTAGAAGTGTCCAAACAGGGCATTCAGGGTCGCTCGGTTGTCATCAGGAAGTTGCCGTAGTAACCGTCTGTACTCCTTAAACCTGCGTTTCTCGTCTGACACACCTGAGAGACAAACAGGCTGTTAGGGAGAGTACTACGACTACTGCAGTATCACTGCTGTTAGCCCGAGTACTACGACTACTGCAGTATCGCTGCTGTTAGCCCGAGTACT
>NW_024583006.1:8216-12126 GCF_018398535.1 Haplochromis burtoni
TTTCATCTCTCAGGGTGTCATTGCGTTTCGAAGAGCAATACAGCTGTCGGTCCTGGTTCACCCACCTTCAAAGAGCTCTAGCCAATCAGAGCCCAGCCGTGCCACTCCACCTGCAGCCAATCAGAGCCCAGCCGTGCAAACATCCTCTTAGCCAATCAGAGCCCAGCCGTGCCACGTCCCCTTGCAGCCAATCAGAGCCCAGCCGTGCCACGTCCCCTTGCAGCCAATCAGAGCCCAGCCGTGCCCCATCCTCCTGCGGCCAATCAGAGCTCAGTTTCTTGGTCTCTGTACCCTGTGATGGATGTGCAGCTGAGAGGTTCGGTACCACCGGCCATCGAGCGCTGCATCTCCCACATCACCACCTACGGTGAGCCGAGGCCACCATGCCGACACAGTGACAGGCAGCAAAGCATCATGGGATACTTCTAATGCAGCATTTTCTCTCTCAGGTCTGAAGGTGGAGGGCGTGTACCGGCGCTGCGGTCTCGCTTCAAAAGTCAGCCAGTTGGTGGAGGCCTTGATTATATCACCAAACTCCGCCCCCCTGGAGAGTCATGAGCAGGGCGTGCTAGATGCTGGCTCCGCCCTCAAACAATATGTCCGCCGGCAAGAGAGTCTGATTCCCAACGGAGCCCAAGGGCAGTGGCTGCAGGCTGCAGGTACACGAAGAACTACTGTCTGAGCTACTACTACATGTAGTACTGCTGTCTGTAGAGCTGCTGCAGTATCTGTACTGTAGTACTAATAGCAGTAACCTCTGCAGAAACTGCAAAAACTTCAGAGACCTTATATGAGCCGCTATTAGCCCTCCTGAAAAGTACTGCAGTTTTTCTGAGTGAAGTAACTGTAACCCGACGCAACAGGAAAACTGTGTAACACTAAAATATTTATATATTTGTCTCCAGAACAGAAAAAGCATGTACTGCAGTATAACCGTAGTACTACTGACAGTATCCTGACAGCAGTGATACTGCAGTAGTCGTAGTACTCGGGCTAACAGCAGCGATACTGCAGTAGTCATAGTACTCGGGCTAACAGCAGCGATACTGCAGTAGTCGTGAACCAGGACCGACAGCTGTATTGCTCTTCGAAACGCAATGACACCCTCCTGAGGAGAGAAACCAGCTGTGATGTCACATATATCTGTGGTGGTGTCAGCCAATCAGAAGCTCTGAATTCACATCATTAGTTTTAATGAAGATGTTATAGAGTGATGCTGCACACCTATCTGCAGTTCCCATGGTGACGATGTTTTCAGATGGATCCATTTCTGTAAGAGGAGTTAAACCCAGACTGGTCACTGATATCAAAGTGTCCTCACATTCATCAGCAGCCTGACTGATTTCAGCAGATACACACAACACAATGCCGACAGCCACAGAAGAGCTCCGAATGCAAAGAAGCCTGAAAGCTGCTCGGAGAGTTCAGGCTGTGTAGGGCAGAGATGGTGACACCAGACCGATAATCAAAGAATAAACTACACGAGTGTGTGTGAATGAAAACATTTACACACGGAATAACCGTCAGCTGCAGGACCAACATCCAGTCATGGGTGGAAAACATTTCCAACAAGAAAGCACTCAAACAGATCAATATGTGTTCCCTCAACATCTACTGAACAAAACAACATACAGACGCATACTCATAAGACAGACTGTTACCGTGGTGACTGAGCATGCCCAGATCAATTGTGAGAGACTCATGGGATTCTCTGTGGACAGGGTGAATGCTGACTCCATCCTCCCAAAGCAGCAGCCAGGCCTCTGGATGATTGGAAGCGCTGCCCAATTCTACAATACACACTTTACTGACTGCGGAGGCTCCGCCCACCTCAGCATAAGACACGCCCCCTGGAAGAATCACCTGGAAACATGAATTCAGTCAGTCAGAGGACCTGAGCTGTGGATTTAGAGGAAAAGTCTGACCCAAACCAACATTACCTTCAGAATATGGACCAGGTGGTCCGACAGCCCCTCCCTGCTGTCAGCTGCACAGATCAGCTGATCTGTGAGTGTGACGATCTCAAACTGATGAGCTCGGCTGAAACACAGCAGCAGGTATGGTTCGGTCATCTTCATCACAGAGACACACTGTAAACCCTCAATAATAAATGCCCTCGGTGATGTTTTTGTACCGCTAATATGCAACATTTATACTTGATATACTTCATTTATCAGGCTTAATAACCAGCCTGTAGAACATCTTCTGGATGACCTGTACAGGTGCTGATGTTTATCACACCTGGTTTAAAGGACCTGTAAGTAGGCAGGCTGTTGTGATGTCATAGATCAGAGTAAAGATTCATTATGACATTAGTAAACTAACATCCATCATCCATCCATTCGCTTCCGCTTATCCTTTTCAGGGTCGCGGGGGGCGCTGGAGCCAATCCCAGCTGTCATAGGGCGAGAGGCGGGGTACACCCTGGACAGGTCGCCAGTCTGTCGCAGGTCCAACACACAGGGACAGACAACCATTCGCACTCACATTCATTCGCACTGATACCTGAACACAAACACCCTGGAGCTAGGACTCGTCTGCAGAGTAACAATAAGAGCTGAGGAGCCAGTCACTTTGTTTTTCTGTTGCCTTGGTAACCATATGAAACGACTGATTCTTTCAGCTTTGCTGTTTGAGTCGGTTTGTAGGTGTTTGCAGTGAATAGATGTGTCCAGCAGAGGGAGCTGCAGTGTCAGAGTTGGCTGCCCTGAGCTTCCTGTTTTGTTTGTGGGAACTTCCTGTGATGTAAAACGTTCACCGGTTGTGTGTAACGAGTTGCTTTGGTGTAGCTTTGGCGCTGCAGTGGTCTGAGCTCAGTCCCGTGTGTCCTGCACTAAATCTGTTGGATGCTTTCTTCTATCCACACATCATGCAGATGATTTAGGATGTCCCCAAACAAACTGGTCCTGAGTGATTCAGAGCTACCCTTTGATGAAATGAAGGACCCTGAAGGAGCCTGGGGCAGTGCTCGGGCTCGCTGACAGCGTCCTGGGTCCACTGACTCGGAGCGGGCCACGTTCCACACCTCCAGTGCTGAAGCTGCAGTAGAGAGCTGAGGCCGCAGGTGGTTGATTCTGTCATGGCGTTACCTCTGAACGAGTTCGGGTCGGCCCGGAGGAAACACTGTCCAACAGACAGGTGACCCGGGACAGGGACGCAGCTTCCGCCTCACACTGTGCAACTGAATGAATTTCCTGAGAGTCGTAGCAGAGACACCCCGAGCTCTCCCTCCACTTCCTCCTGCTCTGACACTGAGGTGTCCCAAACCAGCTGACAGGTGTGCCGCGTGACCCCGGCCACTGATGGCTGAGCTTTACATCATTGCTGACATCACCATGAATGAGTTCAAAGTTCACAAAAAAACATTCACAGAGGCGTGGCCTCATCAAGGTGGCCTCCGCCTTTCAGACACAGCCTGTGGTCAGTCAGGTGTTTTTCTGCTAAAACCTCTAAAACGCAGTATTACTGTGAGGTACTGCAGTACTTGTGGTACCAGAGGTATTAGTACTGCATATTTACCCGTCTTTGAGGAAGACAGACAGGACTTCTCGCAGGTCGAGCACGTCGCAGGCTGCTGATTCGTTTTCTAGCGAGAAGAGAAAACGATCATCCTCCAGTTTCCCGTGAAGCTCCTCCTTCTCCTCACCTGCACAGATGACACAGGTGAGTGTTTGCTGATGTTTGGGTGGATCAAAGAGACTCTGACATGTCACCACATTCATATTCATGTACAGCGTTTTGATCTCTGCGAGGGCACCTGGATTCATTTGAACTGCATACCTGAGGGGGCGGAGTCCAACCTCCTTCTACCTGCCAGCGGCTGGTGAGGCGGGACTTCTGAGCACAGAACACACACAGAGCGGCAGGTGAGCTCAGATCAGCATTTACTGTCACCTGTGTGTGTGTGTTA
>NW_024583006.1:15460-17830 GCF_018398535.1 Haplochromis burtoni
TCAGTCCAGATTTTATTGTCCATCCTTAGACTGCGCACCTTCGACAGGTTGCTGCCCAGGCCTCGATGGTGACCTGAGAACATGTTAGCATTTTGCGTTCAGTGGGTTTTACAGAATCCCAGAATCTTTGTTGTCATTGTGCTTTCGAACAACAAAAACTGTATACAAATCAATTCACTACAAGTGAAAAAGGGCAATTTTAAGAGGATAAGTATGTACAATAAATTTTAAACAAAGAAAAAATGAAATAAATAAATAAATGAATGAATATAGTATTTACAAGACTGTGAATAAGAATGAAAAAGTGAGAATAGGGTTGCTGCCCAGTGCTTTAGTCCTCAAATATTTTTTCTATTTAACACAGTTAAAAAGAAAATGTGTGAAGGTTGTGTTTTCGCAGTGATCACAGTGTATCAACAGTCTACAGGTGTGTGTTATCAGCAGGTGAGTTTTATTGACAGGTGTGTTTCCCTCAGACTGCACACGTTTTATTGGCAGTGGTGAAACTGGAACGCTGGTATCGTTTCATTTAATCAGCATCATATAAACTGTTCCAGCTAACAGTCAGTGAGTCAGGCTCACATTTGGTTTCGTTTCTTTACCTTCTTTCTTTATCTCAGAGCTTTCTGCTCTGTTGGTTTGGACGTATGCTACTCCTGTGATATCACCGAGATCTTACAACAGTGTTTGTTGGTTTCTCTTCTGGGCCTTTAATGGCACTTTGGAGGATCTTCTGCACCTGGTTATATTTGCTCATTCACAGCATCCAGATTCTTAAGAGGACAGCTCTGAGTCTCTGATCTTTTAAAAACAGCACAGGGACGTCCGGTCTCTTGGACATGAATCTGTGCCTTTGTTTTGGTAGATTAAAATCGATTTTGTGTTACATATTTTCCTCAATATTTTTATTTTCTGCCTTTTTCATACTTGTGTTCTGACATAAGTCCTGGGTAATGTCGCTTCTTTACGTCCGTGACCAACGATCGTTTGAATCCTGAAAAGGTTCACATCGATGCGTCTCATTCTGCTGTTACACAACCCTCTGCATTAATAATCTTAACGTGTACCAGGTGTGCTGTCATACCTGCACAGTGCTGACATATGACCAGCAGCAGATTGACCGAGGCCCACTCCGGATTGGCCGCACCACAGTCCCCGCACACCTTGTTGTACGGGTGTTCCCAGAGACGCAGCGCCACGTGACAGCAGGACAGAGCGCTCTGGATACTTGAAGACAGCCTGTCCACCCAGAGGGACAGATCCTTGGACGAATCAACAGACAGGCTGTAGGTAGGGGGCGGGGTTAAAGAGAGAAGGATATAATTTTAGCAAACAAATAAACACCATACAGGTATGGACCGACAGGCAGACACACAGACGGGGGTTTACTTGAAGGTCTTGTATGGAGTGATGAGGCTAAACGAGTGTTTCCCCGTCGATTTGACCGAGGCCACATTCAGGGGGACGGTATACGAGGCCACACCCAGCTGGAAGCCCTCCTTGTTAGGGTAAATCCAAAGGTCATGACCCCAGAGGGCAGCATAAGCACGACCCCGCGGGTCCTTAAGGGTGATTTGTCCATGGAGTTCTGGGGGGGTGGGGCTTGGATTGCCTCGAGTCGCGAGAAGAGAAGTGACCCAACCGTCCTGAACCTCTGATAGACAAACAGAAGCAAGCAGAAAAAATATGAGAGGCGTGAAACAGGGAAGCCGAGACCGCGGGTCTCTTTTATAATCGTGCTAAAATCGCTCACGCTTTAAAACAAAGGCAGGTTTGACCAATCTGGTAGGAGCTGTCCCCAGTCGTCTTCCTGTGTTGGGTCAGTAGAATCCAGTAGAAACCAGAAGAGTCACTGTTCTTACCTTCACTATGAGCCATGAAGTCATAATGCTTCTTCCTGAAGTAAACAGAGAATCTGCCTTTGTCCAGTTTCTTCACGTTGGTGATACTGGAGACATGAAACAACACCTCGCTGAACCGGTCCTAAAGAGCAAAGCAAACAAGTAAATCGCTTTGGCTGAAGTCATTAGATTAGATTAGATAAAATAAAACTCTATTAATCCCCTGGGTGGGTTCCTCCTTCGTTTTCACACAGCTGAATAAACGTCAAACAGAAAACTGATAAAACAGAAGTGTGAGATCGTCGAGAGTTTACACCAGTGTCCTGATATATTTTAGACAGCAAGGAGCAGACGGACGATTCATTAAACTCCACCGAGACAATCTGGACATTTCATTAAAAGTTTAATAAACTGTCATCTGCTCTTTATTGTTAGTTAGCACCTTAAACACTTCAAGCTGTGAGCTAATGACAGTAATATAAGAGCAGATGCATGCTGGTTGTAATTGGCTGTACGTTTTATGTCTAAT
>NW_024583006.1:30766-34969 GCF_018398535.1 Haplochromis burtoni
TGTTGTGATTTGGCGCTATATAAATAAAATTGAATTGATAGGTCCACACAGTGAGACAGGTACACAGAGTGAGGTAAATAACACAGTGAGACAGGTGAGAGATGCCAGCTTACTGTGCGTTTCTTCCACAGAGACATCAGCTGTCCGTCCAGCGTCGCCCATAATACATTATGTCTGTTAAAGGCAGAAAACAAGTTCATCATCCATTCAACTGACAAGTAAGCAGTCACATGATTTTGGGTCCCCTGATTAGCCCAGGTTAGCTGGTTCTGCTCATACTATAGGAAACATGAGTTTCTAATGGGATTTTGTTTCAGCGAACGAGACAGGTGAGGCCAAAAGACCAGAAAATGAAGAACCTTTTATGAAGATCTTTAGGTGCTGATACATGATAAATATCCCAACAGTAGATAGTACGGACCACTCGAGAACCTAGTCTTTGTGGACACCCTTTAGGTTTTGAGGCCCAGGCCGACTCTGTCCTGGAGTGAATCTAAAGCACGACTTGTGAAACCTGTGATGGCCTTGACATTACCTGAAGCCTTTCCAGACGTCCAGCCAGCTTGCCCGGACAACAGGGCTCTGAGGAGTAGGTTTCCCGCTGGCGCCCTTCTTCCTTGACACTCGGATGGTGGCCGCCCTGCAGGACACACCCACGTTAACACTTTGAAGGTCGATTTAGTTTTGCAGGCGTTGTGCGTAGTTGTGTTTACCTCGGTGTCTTCTGTCTGACAGATTTTCCTGATCGGCCTGCTGTGTTGGGAGGGGGCGGGGCCGGCCGAGTAGGTATCAAACGAAAGGAAGCATTAGTCGAGATTCTGCAGAACAAACACAACGACACCATGAGAAAGATGTTTCAAACCCTTTAAGGAGCTTTACATTGTAAGGTAAACCCTACAGTGATACAATTTACCGACACGTTCTCATCCCAAAAACATTTCACGCCAGGTGACAAACCGTCAACATATTACGTTTTTTCCTAAATATAATATGAGATAGTATGAGAACTGTTTGGACTCAATCTACATATGTTCGTTCATTTTCCTAAAATCGCTTGGGAGAACACTATTTAACGTCATTAAAGTGCTGGTTAGGGTTAGGAACAAGGTTATGGTTAAGGATAAGAGAAGGTTTAGGGCTGGAATGTCTGTTTCCGCAGGACTGTCACTGGATTTCATCCATAACCCGGCGTGTACCATAAGAACACGGAAGGTCACCTTTCGCATTCCTCAGGAACGCCGCACGACTTGACAAAACATCAGGATGTTACGCCTCGGGAGTGAGAACGGTCTGAATTCACAGTAACCATACACACTTGTCATTGTTGGTCGTCGGGGCAGAACGAGGATCTGCTTCAGCTGTAGAAGGAGCGGGGCTAACACCTGATTCTTCCTCCTCATTGGATGACTCAGATTCAGCTTCCTCTTGGGTCGTCCAGCAGGCCAACGTGGTGTCCGACGGGTTTTCTGCTCTGGTGCTATGAGGACCTGGAGATAAAACTGGGACCAGAACCAGGAAAAACTGAAGCAGTTGGAAGCCAGTGGGAAGAAGCCCAGCAGAAGAAATACTAACAGTACCTTCACCTGTTAACCCTGCAGCACCCTCTACAGGTGGCAGCGTGACTGCAGCGGTCGGGTCTAAAGCTGATGTTACCAGCTGTGACAGCGCTCCAACATCTGGACACAGGTTCAGAGGAACACAAAGAGCATGTGTTAGTTCTTCTTACCCTCAGAAAGGGCTGAATCCTCTTAAGCTTGCAGAATGTTTAACGTTCAGGTGACCTAAAGCTGTGCACCACCTCAGGTGATCACCTGCACCCAACCTCCTGACACTTTCTACCAGCTGGAAGTGAAGCTGCACTCTAACTGTGGATCATACCCTCCTGATGTTTATATAAAAATTACACACAAACGTCCTTTTTCTGGTGGTCGTACCTGTCATTGCACCTGTACGAGCATCTCCAGCTCCACTTCCCGTCAGCGAGGGTGGGTGGGGTTTAGTATTTGGGAGGGGTGGGGCTGATGGAGAGAAGCTCACAGCAGGGTTACCCACACCGCTAACAAACCCCGCAAAGCTGGGAATGTTAGCCAGTGAGTTAAAAATGCTGTCCAAGCTAGGAGCAGGTGCAGGTGTGGTGGAGGGGGCGGGGCTTAGCACAGCAGTATCTGCGTTAGCACCAGGTGGCATTGGATTGAATGACGCAAGGTTAGCCTCAGTGCTAGCAGCTTCTGCTAAGTCAGGTATGTGGGTGGTAATGCTATTAGCTATGCTGTCTAAGGAGGGGGGAGCAGAGGGTGTGGAGGGGTTCCAGGGGGCGGAGTCTCCAATGGAAGCAGCGACTCCTGCCAGTGACGGGATGTTGGTGGCGATCACGCCAGTGACGCCGTCCAGAGTTGGCAAGGTGAGGCTACGACTCAGTGCACTGTGAGCATCTTCATCTGAGGAGGACACATGACATCAGCTTCATCATTATTTCACAACAAAAAGCTCAGAAACTTTCACAATAAGACTTCAATAAAGATCACTGACATTTTCACAATAAGAGTCTTGTAATACCAAATGATGATTCACAATAAAAATGCTAAACTTTCATTTAGACTTTTACGTTTAGAGAACAGTGAAAAAGACTATCACAATAAAAGGTCAGCAATATTAGTGATACTTTCTCAATAATAACACCTGCAATATAATTACAGGCGCTTTCAGAGTAAGTCATCTAATAATACACTGAAATGTCACAATAAGAGTGACAGCATGGGGAGCTTCATGAAAGAGTCCTTCAGAGTAAGAGTCTGGTAATGTTCCCTGGAGAGACACTTTCATAATAAAAGCTTCCTGGGCAGAGCTCTATGGGGCAGTAGAAGGACGACCAACACGGTCTCACTTTGTGAATTTTTCCACCGTCTTTGAAGTGATCTGGTCGGAGCAGCCCGAGACATGACGTGACGCGATCTTTACAGAGATTATCTGATTACCACAGGAAGACAAACTGGTTTGAGATAATCACTTGTGATATCTGAACAAACAGTGGGAGGAGTTTCCCTCGCCCGAACAAACAGGTTCAACGGCTCGCAGTGAAAACACGGCAGCAGCTGACTGGTAGGATGAAACTGACGAGGTCCTGCAGCTTTTATTTTGGTATACTTAATGATCAGTGATCAATAATCGACTGGTCCTCAGTCAGTCTGACTCAGAGCTGGAACTTCTGAGACCTCATCGATCACAGGAAGTGAGCGTGGTCTTCAACAGGAAGCAGCCGAAGCTTTGTGCCTGACTTAAACTCTGTGTTGTTTCTGTTGGCTGCTTGTGCTGGTCTGCTGACTTTAAGGACCGATGTTTGTCTCTCACTTCCTGTTTGGATGCTCAGGTCTTCACATGTTTGTGTTTAACCTCCTGTTTCATTCTTTCCTTCATGTCTCGTGTGTTTGATGAAGTCATCCTCTTTGTAGGAGCTGAAAGAAGCTGGACCATCTTCAGTTCTTAGCGTTTGATCCCAGAGTCTGCTGAATCATCATCACTGTATTGTCGGGGTTCAGCAGTGTAAGACGGACTGTGTTGGTTAGAGAGGAGATGATTCCAAGATGATTCCAAGATGATTCCAAGATGATTCCAGGGTGATTTCAGGCTTTCCTGCATCTTAAAGGAACCCTCTCGCTCACTCAGACCTGCTGCAGGTTTGGACCGAACCAAAATGTCATCATGGATCAGGAGCGAAGCAGTAAGGACGTCACACACATGCTCTGTTCTGTTTCAGGGGTGTCAAACATAAGGCCCGGGGGCCAGAACCAGTCCAGTCTGCTGCATGTCTTTGGAAAATGTGAAGGAGAGCAGAGATTTATAACTGTTACCTGTGTTAGAGCCTTACCTCCACTGTGGCCCTTCACACACGCCAAAGACATTACTAACTGATAAACAATGAAAGGACAGAAACCACCTACACAACTGTTTTTCTCCTGGATGAGCATCTCAGGGATCCGGTGTTACAGAGCAGTTTCACTGGTGTGGAGCCCACTGTGATCTAGAGCCCACTGTGATCTAGAGTGGGCTCCACACAGCCCACCATGTAAAGTCAATTTCACCTCCCCGTGCCTTCTCTAGTCTGTGTGTGTGTGTGTGTGAGACTGTATCTGTGTGTGTGTGTGTGTGTGTGTGTGTGTGTGTGTGTGTGTGTGTGTGTGTGTGTGTGTGTGTGTGTGTGTGTGT
>NW_024583006.1:35457-40219 GCF_018398535.1 Haplochromis burtoni
GTTAGGACTCAGTTTCTGCTGTGATTGGCTGTCCTGTGGTCACATGACCAAGCAGTGATGTCACAGCTGTGACAACAACTCCACCTTCTACAAAGACACAAGAGAGCGAGGAGAAGAAAAAGCAAAAGAAGAGGACAAAGGAAACACCGCGGCTCAGAGGTCAGAGGTCACAGCCATGACTGATGTGTTATATGTGAACAGGCTGCTACTGTAATCTGATTACAGACTACGTTCAGATGATCAAACTGGGAACAAAACAGCTGAGCTCAAACGTGTGAAGATGTTTGTGTCGTCTGTTTCATGCAACCGTACGATTATGATCCCGACACAGAATCAGTAACACACTCGACCACATCCACACTAAACTCTGCAGTACCACACACCACCACCTCTACTTCCTGTTTACTGTCCCTCCAAAATAAATCCTAACTCAGGCTGGACTCTGAGCTGATTTGCTGTCTCTCCGTGTGAGCGAGATATGAAATCAGTGAAATGAGACTGAAGCACAGATTTCATTATTGTTGGCAGATTTAAAGATTATCTGACCTTCTCAGTGAGGAGGTGGAGCTTCGATTTCCCGTCGAGTAACAGCGGCGAGGCTTCGGGATGGGAGGAGTAGACATCTGCTGGACAGGAAGAGCCGTTAGTGATCTGATCATTGTGATTGGTTTCATTCAGAAGCTGATCAGAGGAGTTTTTAACAATCCTCGTTTGGATGGAGGCAATTATCTTTGACCTGAACGTGGAGCCTCCGACCTCGCGTTTCACTCTGAAGATGAAACTAGTGAGATCACAGCGGGCACGTCACAAGTTTGACAGGCGGCGCACTCCAGTGAAGGGAACACGGCGAGCATCGCGCTGCTCGCCGAGAACGAAGAGGAAAGCTTTCATTACAAACATGAAACACTCCCATGATTCCCTCTGCTCAGCAGCTCAGAACATGTTTTAATGACACAAGCCAGTCACATGACCCGGTGTAGCGCCAGGTCAGACAGCATCAGTGATTAGACATGTCACAGTCAGAGTGCTCAAATCCAGCTGTGAGCGCACAGCTGTGTGACGCCTTCAGAGGAAACAGGGAGAGTCTGACTTCAGGACGAGCTCCTCCTCAGGAGTAACGCAGAGAGGAACTTCAGTTTCACAGTAAAACGTCTGCATTTAAACACGACAAAGCCGAGCTCGTCGACAAACCTCGGTGTAAGTCAGAGTGAAACACACAGTTTCTTTGACTCTCTGCTGATCTGTTCATGGACACTACAGGACACTCACACACACAGAGCAGTTGTTACCTTGGCGTCCGTCAGCTCCTCTGGATCGGGACCTCAGTCACCTGCGTGCCTGCTTACCTGTCTGAGCTGTGAGCGTGTGCTGTGTGTGCGTGACGTCATCGAGCTGCGGCTCCACCTGCACTCATAAACACAGAGTGTTAAATCCACCCTGTGTGTGGGCGTGTTTAGGGCGCCGTTCTCAGTGCGACACGTTACATGAACACTTGGTGTGTATGAACAGACGTGTGGCCTCCTGATGTGATCAACTTTTACAGGCCGCTGGAGCCTCGGTGCAGCCTGAGCACGACTCCGTGTCACACACAGGTGAGAACAGGTGAGGCTCCTTTAAGTCAGCTGATCCAACTCTGACAGTTTTACAGTGAAGTCTCACCAGTCAGACCGGCACAGGTGTGGCTCACCTGTGTGTGTGTGTGTGTGAGAGACTCTTCTTCGTGGGTTTAAACAAGTTGAGCCTCAGGTGTGTGTGTGAAGGAGGACAGAGAGGTAACCTGAGCAGCTCAGTGTGTGAGGAATGTCTTTGACCTCTGACCTCCTGAGAGCTCCACCTGCTGGCTGCTCTGCAGCATTACCAACAGGTAAATCTCCATGGTAACAGCTTCTGTATGAATCATTAATAACACAAATTTTATGCACAACTTTATTCCTTCATTTTTTTGTGGTGGGTGAACTCAGTGAGGTGATCACCAGTGTGACCTCTGACCCCGACCACCACAGATCTTGGTTCGCTGGCACAGTTTGTTAAACCAGTCACCACTAATGGGATTTCAAATGGAGACAGATCTTAAACTTGAACGCCAGCTCAGAGCTGTAGTAAGATCTCGCTTTTTTCTTTTGAGGCAATTAGCCAAAACAAATCTTATCAAAGCTGCTTTCTGAGACAGTAGTGCACGCCTTTGTTACTGGGTTACTGCAACGCACTTTGTTGTGGGGTTAGTGCAGCACGTCTTTTAACAGGAACAAACAGTCTGAGCACATTTTAATTTCACTCCACTGGCTGTCTGTACAATTTAGGATCGTTTTTAAAGTTCTTTTATTTGTTTTTAAATCTCTTAATGCCCACATTAATGCTCCTTAGGTCCAGTCACCAGCTGCTCAAGCTACCAAAAGCTAAATTTAAATTAGGAATAAATTTAGAGGTAGCTGCTCCAACGTGTGGAACGACCTGCCCGTGCATGTTAGGCAGGCCTCTTCTCTTTCTGAGGTTCAAACATATTTATTGGCTGAAGCCTTTGGCACTCTTTCAGGGGCTGAATCAGTTTGTTTTAACATGTTTGATTTTATTTATCCATGTATTTAATTTTTGTTGTTTATGCCTTTGTATATGTACAGCACTCTGTGAACCCTGGTTTTATGTTAAAGTCCTTTATAAATAAAGCTGGTATGGTAGTTTCAGCTGTAACCATTGTACAGGTTTCTACTGGGAGCACTGGTGTGGATGTGACCGTGACATTTGTTTTTCTCGTTTTTAAAAATGTTTATTTGTGCAGATGAACTCCATCGAGCACTGACAGCAGTCTGTTAGCATCAGGCAACAATAGGCAGGTGGTCAAACAGGTAAAACAAACATGCATGAGCTATTTCATCAGAAACAACACAACAACCATTAAACTGCAAATATGTACGTTAGCTTAAACAGCCGACAAATGACTGCAGTGTAGTAGAGAATACAGCTACACGGTATTATTAGCAGTGAAATTACACAGACTGCTTTCCAGCGCACACGTCACCTTCCACCTGTTAGGATGCCTGGGTCGTTGACCCAGGGTTTTTGAGTTTATTATATTATTTATAATTTCTAGTCTTTGGGTTTTTGTTAGAGTCATGTCTTATGGTTTGTCTCTGTGTAATCCTTAGTTGCTGTCTCCCCTGTCCGCTATATCCCCGTGTCCAGTCGGTGTCTGTGTCTGCCCTGGTCCCACGTCTCTGTTCCCTCTGTTGCAGTGCCTGCATGTGAGTCTGTGTCTTCTGTTCAGTCTGTGTTATGTGTTTCCTGTTTTACTCTGAAGGTCTCTGTCTTATGTGAATGTGTTCAGTTTACGCTTCCTTGTCTCGTCAGTTCTGATTTCTCCCAGCTGTGCTCTCCTTCTGTGTCTCATTCCCCTCGTTACTTCCCAGCGTATTTAAACCCTGTGTTTCTCTGAGTCAGTGTCGCGTCGTCCCTCATGCTGTGTGGATCACTCTGTGTCTCATTGTGAGTTTTGTTTATGAGTTTCCAGTTTAGTTTAGTTTGCTGTTTTATGACTTTCCCCTGCCAGCAAATAAAGCTGAGTTTTTTTGTGTTTAAACCTCATGCCTGAGTGCCTGCATTTTGGGTCCAACTCCTGCCTGCCACACAGCGACTCATGACACAACCTTCCCACTACAGTCAAACATACATCGTCACACCAGAGTGCTTCCACTCCTTAAAACCAACACCTGCTAAGTTATTAACTTCAGCCAGCAGAAGCAGCAAAGTTATAACTTCGGGGCGACACAGTGGCTCAAGAGTTCGTCTTGTAATTGGAAGGTTGTCGGTTCGAGCCCGGCTTGGACAGTCTCGGTCGTTGTGTCCTTGGGCAAGACACTTCACCCGTTGCCTACTGGTGGTGGTCAGAGGGCCCGGTGGCGCCAGTGTCCGGCAGCCTCGCCTCTGTCAGTGCGCCCCAGGGTGGCTGTGGCTACAATGTAGCTGCCATCAGCAGTGTGTGAATGTGTGGATGACTGGATGTGTAAAGCGCTATACAGATACAGGCCATTTACCATTCATTGCTTCGTTTCACACAGGAGGCAGAATTATACCCGAGAGTCCGGTACTTCTGATTGAGGCCTTGTTTTGTGTAGATGCATCTATAATTGTTACTCCTGCACAGCTGCTGTGGAACACCATAACTTTGTTCTACGTGTCCAGTGACAAGAAAGGGCTGTTCTATTCTAGAATAATTTTATCCGAGCTGAGAGTCTTCAGCCAACTGTTGTTTGTAACCGGTGACCTATGACCCCATATATTAAACCACACCCATCATCTTTAAATACTCACTGTGGATTTACTACTGTACCTGAAATGCTGCAGTCGACGCTCCCTGATGGCAACATCCTCTTTCAGACATGCTCTCAGGAAGTTTCAGGTGTTCACCAAGTGCTGAAGAACAGGTGAGTGACCTGACAGGTAAGAAGAGGAGGAGGAGGAGGAGGAGGATAACCTTCACAATGAAAGACTGAGGCTTGACAGTTTCACGTATTTAATGTTGAGGTGTCGTTTACAGCAGAAACACACACAATGTCCTGTCACAGCAGGACATTTACCGAGTCGGATTTAATCTGGGGTCGACTTCAAACTTCCTGATTAAACCTGAACTTCAAACATAAAAATCACCGGTATTTATTCAGGTCCCATACATACAGCAAAAACAATGTCCAGATTAAACTAACAGAGACCAGGTTAAACTAAAGGAAGATTAACCTAACAGAGACCAGGTTAAACTAAAGGAGTCCAG
>NW_024583006.1:40880-42865 GCF_018398535.1 Haplochromis burtoni
TTAAACTAAAGGAGTCCAGATTAACCTAACAGAGACCAGATTAACCTAACAGAGACCAGATTAACCTAACAGAGACCAGGTTAAACTAACAGCGTCTGGACTAACCCAATAAATTCCAGATTAGAGTGAAGATTGGAGGTGGTGATATAATATGTAACATTTTGTTGTCAGAATACACTGAAGTGTAGTGTGAATCTTACAGAGCACACTCAGCTTGTTCACACTGATATAAATTGAATCTATGCAAACACTGACACAAGACATGAACAATTAGGGATTAACAGCACTCAACCCAGAACATTATTCTGACTGTAATCTGGTAACGTTCTGAGTATAATCTGGTGCAGGACTATGACCTGGTAATACTATCAGCAGTGCAGAGCTTGCAGACAGGACTTGGGGCACAAAGACTAAATAATCTGTACATCCGGCCCGCTGCTAATCCAGTCGTCTCAGTGGAAGACGGTCTGTCTCCAGCGTTTGTCGGGCGTGAACGGCCACAGACAGTCGATAATGGCGGAGGTGAAAGGTCGCGGTTCCACGCTCAGGTTCAGCAGCTCCAGACGACAACAGTTTAACTGACTGTTGATGGGACGAAGAGCCGACGCCGCCGGCTGCTCGGTCAGCTGCAAGAACACAGACAGGGTCGGGACCACAGGTGATACCGTTTGTTTATAATGAGTGCAAAGTCCTGCTGATTATGAAAAGATTCAAAACGAGCCGCGCACCATGAAGCAGCTAACCTCAGGTTAACTCTCGCTTTCTGGACTACAAAGGTGGATCACTCTTACTGGGGTAAATCGCCATGGTAACCTATGCTATGAGCCAAACCTGCTCTTAAGATTAGAGATTATCAGGTATGACGTGAACACCTATAGACCAATCAGATCCTCAGAAAACAGCATCGCCATTCCTGAAGCCCCTCAGAGCTCTGTGGGGAAAGGGGCGGGGTCTGTGTTTCCCCGATGAGCAGTAATGACAATAATAATAATAATAACCATAATAATATTAATAAAACTTTATCAGCTTTATTGCTCTATAAGCATCAGTGACACACCTGCGCTGTACCTGCTGACCTCAGATCAGATTCGTGGACCGAGCCGATGTCTGAATCCTGTCTGTAAATGTGATCTTTACTAACAGCTGAGAGAATAAACTGAAATGGTCAGGAGGTCAGAGTGTAAACTTTTCTCTGATTGGCCACTTTCAGGACGATGTCCTGGAAACCATGAAGGAAGTGCAGCTGCCGCTCCAGCAGCTGAGACTGAACCATGATGTGTTCACGTGCTGATGCGCCGCTGCCGTCTGTCGCTCTGCTGCAAACACTCAGCAGGTGACACTCACCTCAGGTGCTTTCAACCCCGCCTCCTTTCTTTGTGGGTGCAATTTAAGCAAGTTAAGCTGATTGATAATCAGCCAATCGGCATCACGTCGGGGTGAACCCAGACAACAGATCGACACCTCAGGTGTGCAGGGCCTCAGGTCATAACTTTACATCCTTACACAGGCAGGCTGGTTAAACTGGCTTTACTTCATCTCCATTTAAGGCAGCTGACCAATCAGAGCCCTGGCTGCTGTTCGTGGTCAGCTGGTTGTTGGCTGCTACGACCTCGAGCACATTAAACTCTGGTGACAAGCTGCAGAGCTGTGGTTGGGCTAAAACATACTGAGCGACAGACAAACACGTCACTGCTTTACAGCCTGAGCTGTGCTCAGTGTGCCACTTACAGGTATGAGGCGGCTCAGGTGTGGGACCACTTACAGGTATGAGGCGGCTCAGGTGTGGGACCACTTACAGGTATGAGGCGGCTCAGGTGTGGGACCACTTACAGGTATGAGGCGGCTCAGGTGTGGGACCACTTACAGGTATGAGGCGGCTCAGGTGTGGGACCACTTACAGGTATGAGGCGGCTCAGGTGTGGGACCACTTACAGGTATGAGGCGGCTCAGGTGTGGGACCACTTACAGGTATGAGGTGGCCGGAC
>NW_024583006.1:43753-59662 GCF_018398535.1 Haplochromis burtoni
GGCAGGTTGAAGGCCTGAGCGATGGCGACCGCCATTTCATATTTAGTCATCTGCTCTTTCCCAGAGAAGTGAAAGATTCCTCTGATGGACGGGTCCTGACGGAAAAGCAGACGGCGGTGAGACGGGCAGAGCGAAGTCCACCTGATGCTCACCTGTCTCTCTGACGCTCACCTGTCGTGCTCTCTCAGACAGCTTCCTGCAGACGGCAGCGACGTCTCGGGCGTCAGTGGGGAATCTCTGCAAGACGTGATCCAGCGTGCAGCTCTCCTCTGACGCCTCCTGAACCTTCAGGTACAACGACGTCACCACGCTCTCCGTCACCGACTCCACCTCCCCAAACAGAACGGGCACCCGCAGTACCACCGCACCTGGCAGGGTCACGGGTCAAACAGGTGACTGAGGGGCAGGCGAGAGACAGAAGACTCAGACAGGTGACTGAGACGTACCTGGACAGTGGCGCAGCGTCTCCCTCTCCCCCTCCAGTTTGCTCCGCCCATAAACGTTGAGCGGGTTTGGACTGTCGTCCTCACCGTACGGAGGATTCCTGCCGTCAAACACGTAGTCGGTGCTGATGTAGAGGAAGAGCGCCCCGCAGGTGGCTGCAGACACAGACGTTACCTGTTACGGAGGCGCGCTCACACAGAGCTGGACTGAAATCAAGGTGCGTGATGTGTGAGGGGGCGGGGCTCTGATGCGCACTACAGGAGCTCCACCCCCAAACCTTCTCGTGCCCCCACCTGTGTCAGGCCAAAGAATATCTGGTGATGGTGTGGTGGCGTCACTGACCTGCCTCCTTGGCGAGAGTGCTCGTGGCGTGCACGTTCAGATTAACAGCTGCTTCCGTGTGTCTCTCCATAACATCTGGACGCCTCTCGGCCGCACAGTGGACGATCACATCAGGCTGAAACACACATTCAAAACAACTTTATTTAGTGACCATCAGCTTTACAGTAATGACGAGAGATGGACCGATCGATATTACGTATCAGTATCGGTCTGATACTGACCTAAATCACTGGATCGGATATCGGCGAGAAATAAAAAATGTAATCCGATCCATTAAATATCAAAAAAGCACCTCACAAAACCTGCGACACGGCGTAACTCGGCTCATAACCGTAGCACGTCGCAGCAGTGTGGTCACGTGATAGAGCGGCTGTGAGTATTTGTAGCCTCGCTAGCAATCCGGCATTTCATCTCTGAGGAAGTTTTCCCAGAGAGAAGTAAAGCAAGTGTGTAAGTTCATCTGTGAATGTTTGTAAAGCTTTCCAGCGTTAAGCTTAACAACCGATATATGGAGCGACTGCCTCTCTCTCTCCTGCTGCTGCTTCAATCATGAAACTGATCAATGATCAGCTGATCGTCTCTCTTGTTTGTTTTTGGCCCACTTTGCACCAGAAAGAGGAAACCAGCGGCTGAACAACAGCAGCACGTTTAAGCTTGATCAGCTGTTGTTAGAATGTATTTAATATTACTTTCTACACCAGGATCTTTTTCTACGTAGCTGACGGCTGGTAACTGTGCAGGGGCGGATCTAGCAAAGTTTAGCCAGGGGGGCCGATAGGGCATGAACAGGGAAAAGGGGGCACAAAGACATACTTTTCTTTCTTATTCTCATTTAAAATGTCGAGCTTTTAATAAATAATTATCTGACACCCAAAGTTTTAATCTGATGTAAAATGTATAGAAGTCCATTACTGTATATAGTGACTGTTAAGTCTAATATACCCTAGTAAGCTATAGTACTTTTTCCTTTGGGAACCATCTGTGCAGTTCTGTTGAAGAAAGATGTTGAATCTATTTAATTATTGTGGAAGAATAATTGATTTCTGTGCATTTTTTTCACACTGCATCAAATTAAAGTTGATTACATCGATTAAGCATCATGAGGTGGAGGGTGAGGGGTGGTTCCCTATTTTTTTTTGCTGGGAGTTTGCAACTAGTTAGGTTGCTTACTCTTTAAAATACCAGAATAGGGAGGATGGAGCAGGTTTAAGTTCATTAGATTGATCAGTTTTGCTGATCTATGAAATATTTTGGGTGCAGTGTGTTTTTTACACACAGGTGTAACAGAATAGCTTCAGTGTTTTTTAACTTGAGTTTGAACTTATACAAAATGCAGCAAGATATTAAAAAAAACATTTTCCATCCATCCATCCATCCATCCATCCATTCGCTTCCGCTTATCCTTTTCAGGGTCGCGGGGGGCGCTGGAGCCTATCCCAGCTGTCATAGGGCGAAAGGCGGGGTACACCCTGGACAGGTCGCCAGTCTGTCGCAGGGCCAACACACAGGGACAGACAACCATTCACACTCACATTCACACCTAGTGACAATTTGGATTATCCAATTAACCTATCCCCACAAGCTGCATGTCTTTGGACGGTGGGAGGAAGCCGGAGTACCCGGAGAGAACCCACGCAAACACGGGGAGAACATGCAAACTCCACACAGAAAGACCCCGGCCTGATGGTGGAATTGAACTCAGGACCTTCTTGCTGTGCGGCAACAGTGCTAACCACCGTGCTGCCCTTAAAAAAAAACAAAAAAAAACAAAACAGTTTTATTGATTAAAACACATCGGATTCATATCGGTATCGGACATAAGAAAGTGGTATCGTGCCATCTCTAGTGATGCCAGAACATACCATTACAAACAGCCTGAATCCTGTCAGCTGACTCACAGGTGAGTCGTGTCCGTCCTTCAGCAGCTGCACCTGCTCACTCACAGCCTCTGACCAACCATAAACCCGATCAGTATCCTGGTAACCGCTCGGCTCGCTGCCTGTACGAGACGGTCTGTTCCCTGCGCCCGTGGGTCGGGGAACAGGTCCTGAGTGTTGTCTGCGCTCAGCTCAGAGTACCCGCCCCTGGAGTCCCTGGGTGCAGCGCTCCCACGCTGATGTGGGCAAAGATGGGGGAGGGTCCCCCAGTGGGACGATAATTTACCCACTACTGACCCTGTGACTCATAACGCGAGCCAAGGTGTGAAGAAGGTGTAGGTCATTGTGAGACCTAGCCCCACCCTATCATGTCACTTGCTGAGGTCATATGACCAGGATGTGAGTGGGCGTTAAGGCGTCTGGGAAGGATGTCAGACTGGACTACAGATGGCGGACAGTGTCATAAGCCCCGCCCTCTGTCCAAAGAGGGTTGTTCACAGTGGAGATAGACGCTTCTTTCACTCCTCTGTCTTCTCTGTCCAACATGTGCACATTGGATCCTTAAAGAGTGAACTTTGACCTTTAGATGCAGATGTACAGCTGAGTCCCGTGGAGAGCACAGAGTGAGGGTTGGGGATGTTACCATCCCACAGACACAGTGTCCAGGGAAGCAGAGGAACATGTGAGTGGTTATCCCAGCTGGACCTGGGACTCCCCGACACACTGAGCGTTTATATCCTACCACACAGAGAGAGTTTGGACCTCACCAGGATGTCCAGCTAAATGTTGTCATTTGTCAAACATGCAGTAAAACTACTGCAGCCAAAGGCAGAAGTACTTCCAGTTTATTCCACCAGCTGATAATCATCCAGTGTAAGGTGAAGAGTGTTTTAAACTCAGTGTGTGAACGTCTCCACACACACCAAAGGACACGTTAGGGTTGTGCGATATGACCAGAATCTCATCTCCCGATATAAGACATCTATCGCCCCGGTAACGATATAAATCACAAAAATGTAGCATTTTCTGTAAAGTCTGTGAATCTCGGGCAGCTCGACTTGTGTGAAGTGTTTCCTGCTGGGCGTCGTGTAGCTGGAGTCGAGTGTTTTAACGATGCATGAAACGACACATTTTAGACATAAATTGTAGCGGCGCCGTTTTCTTTGTGAGTATTTATTACACGGCGTGCTGCGGGGAAAAGCCTGCTCTAACGTTTGAGTCTAAGGTTTATTTTTTAGCACCTGGCGGCTCTTTTTTACTCATCCGTAAATAATCTGCTCTTTCACGTGATTCAGTTTATTTTGAAAAGTCTCAACAGGATCTTGAGCTTTATTGTGAAAGGTTTATGTGGAACATAAACAAGCGGACACGCGATGGTGTTACCGTCGCTGTTGCTAACGACAACGCATAAAAACAGGCACTTGTCCGTCTGTAGTGTGGTTATATTACATATAAGAGAAAGAGAGAACTTTAAGAAATGAATACAGCCACTACAGCGACATCAGAACCATGAAAAATATTGCTGTAAACAGTTTATTTTGCGACACCACGAAACAAACGACAGCGTAAAATGAAACGACAGAGGTTTTTATATCGTCATCAGATATATATCGTTACATCGAACAGCCCTAGGACACGTCACTGCCCTCTGTCACCGATTCTCTGCATAATTTTATGGACGGATTTCTGGGTGTAGCTGCGTGGTGTCAGGACTAAAGTCTCTGCTTCTCACAGTCGATGTGGTTCTGCTGGCTCCAACTCACAGTTTCACAGCACAGTGTGAACGAGAGTCAGCACCTCCAAGTCTGAGGCCACGGACCCACTCTGAGCGCCCACTCTGAGCGCCCACTCTGAGCGCCCACTCTGAGCGCCCACTCTGAGCGCCCACTCCGGGTCAGGGACGAGGGAGGGGAGGGGTTTAAGTATGTTGAGGCGTTGATCACAAGCGAGGGGAGATCGCCAGACGGATTGCCGCTGCAGTGATGCGAGCACTGTCCCAGACCGTCGTGGTTAAGAGAGAGTGTGAAACCGCTCAATCTACGTCCCTACCCTCAGCTATGGTGACGAGGCGTGGGCGGGGACCGAAAGAACGCGATTGCAGATACAAGTGGCAGAAATGAGCTTCCTTATGGGCTCAAACTGGGCTCAAACATATTCTGTAAATCAAATGAGTCGCTGTGAACTGAGATTTGTATCTTGTAAACCAAAATATCTGAAAATGTTACGCTTGTGCATCTACAGATGAGAATCAGTGTGTTTTTAAAAACATTTACAGAGGTTACAAATAGTTTTTGTTAAGGTCTTCTAACAGATACAAAGCACAAAACTACAGTGAAACTCTGCGCTCAGCTTCCTGGCTGTGTGCGTTGCAACTGACCAGTACGACTTCTGACCCAGTTTTTTTCTTTCAGCCGACTGGATTGTTACATTTGTGACCAATCAGAGAACAGATGGTTTCAATGTCGGTGGGGTGCTTTACCGAGCTTCAGGTCCTGGGAGGGTGATGCAGTTTTAAGCTGGAGGATCTCTATATGAATGTCCCATAGGGCTCCCCGGGAGCTGCCGGAAGGATAAAGTTGTGCTTTATTTTAGCAGAGCAGTGGTGAAAAGGACGCTTTACACATCAGTCACTACAGCGACTTGACGCTGGAGTTCAGATTTTTCCAACTCGAGTGGGAGACACAATTAGCGCGAATGCACAAAATGCAACACACAAACTGCAGCGCACATTTTACCTCACGCTTCCAACACGTCAGTCGCACTACTTGGTTGCGCGAATCAGGCAGAAAAGCGCTTTCGTGACGCAAATCTGCTTCTGAAGTTTCGCAGGACCCCCAGTCGCGCTTCATCGCGCTCCTCTTTACACGTAAACCTGAAGCTCCGGTCGCGTCTATCGCGTTCGGTGTGAACGCACCCTTAGAGACAGGGTGAGGAGTTCAGCCATCCCGGCGGGGAGCCGGCTGAGGAGTTCCAACATGTCCCACTCAGAGGAGGCCCCGGGGCAGACCCAGGACACGCTGGAGGAGGTGGTGGAGGGGACGGAGGTGTGGGCTTCTCTGCTGAGGCTGCTGCCCCCGCGACCCGGCCCAGCAGAACAACATGGATGGATCCACTCCTGTATCTGTTTGCCCAAGCACCTGAGAAGGGGTGTGGCCCCACCTCGCCGTCCCCCCAGCAGCAGCAGCCAGGTGCTTGTTCTCCCCGACTCCACCAGGTGAGCTCTCAGAGTGATGAGCTCTGATACTTGGTGAGCTCCATGTGGAGCTGGTTTCCATGGTGACCGTGAAGGTCAAACACACAGGCGATGAGGGACCCCCCTCTGTCACCGTGTCACATTCGACAGGTGACTCGATCCATTTGCTGATCTGTGGGGGCGGGGTTAATGCTCAGGAAAGTCTCCTAGGTGGACTCTGACCTAGAGGCTCTTGTGAGGTCACTAATAAGGTCAACGAACCACATGGAGTCGGAGTACTGTTGTCGAAGTACTCTGTACGAATACACAGCTTGTGTGTGTGCAGTACAGCATGCAGTACCTTGTATTCGTGCAGCAGTCCTCTGACGGCGTCCTCGTCTGTGAGGTCACAGCGCAGAAGGCGGAGCCTGGCTCTCCTGTATCCCGTCCCAGTGACGGTCCATCCGGCGCTGTGAAACTCTCGGCACACCGCTCGCCCCAGGAGGCCTGTCGCCCCGGTAACCAGGACGCGTGGCGCCCCCACCAGCAACTCCTCCTGAGTACATAAGAGTACACACATCAGTACTACAGTTAGTGTATAAAACCCCTGTGATTTGTGTATATAGACTGTTCCACGGACCCCTTCTAACCACTACTAAGATGGTACATTCCTCCCATCCTTTGTTTGAGTTTGCGCTGGTTCACCGTGATAGCGCTGGTGGAGCTGGGCTGTTGTACTGAACATGTGTCGTGCGTGTGCTTGAATGATGAGTAAGTGCCTTGTATTTGTTTGTTCTATGGTTGTAACTTATCATATACTTAGCTATGTACATTGGGTGATGCTTTGTAGAGTTTTCCAGCGGTTTGTGTAGCCACGAGACACTGTATATTCACGCTGATTTGACCAAAATGGCGCTACCCTTGTGAACTGAGCTGCCCAAAATAAAGATGGAGTCTATCCCTGTGCAGCAGCCCATTTGTGTCCACCAGGGGGTGGTGTTTAGTCATTTCTGTTCAACCCTTCCTGTATTATTTAGACCAGCTTGGTTGACTTTAATTGTTTGCTAATTGTAATTTCTGTTATTTTACAGAACCACACACATACATATACTCACACGAATTCACTTCTGGAGATGTTTTGGATTAAAGGAACCCTAATTATCATTGCTGTGGACCCCCTCTTTCATCATATAAGTCACCTGTGCCTTCTGACCGAGGATAGGAAAATCCTGCTGTAATTTGCCAGTTTATTAAGCACACACATGTCCAGTTCAGTTAGTATTACAGAGGACTATAGTTAGTACTATAGAAAGACAGTATTGTACTTAGTACTACACACAATACTACACTGCTACAAGTTGTACCAGAGTCAGTAATACAGACAGTACTACAGACTAGGGCGGGGTGATGTATCGAATATACTCGATGTATCGCGGGTTTTCCACGTACATGGTTAACGTGGCTTTATCGTAACCATAGAGTATGGGTTACCATGGCAACAATAATCTGTCTGCATGCAATTGAGAGTTTTTCTCTCCCACACTCTGTGAATGCATCACTGACCCCCCTCCCAAGCTGAAACTGTGCAGCTGATGGTTCAAACATTTAAATTCTTTCTGACTTCCTGTATCAAAGTAGAACAAACACAGAGGTGGACCAACGTTAGAACGTGTGGCGATACAGATCACGTCTCTGATGTCGCTCCAAAACATGGTCATATTAGATTTCCTCATGTCGCCCAGCCCTACTGACAGGGTGAGGCTGCTGTGGCCAGTCGGGGGGTGTAGCCGCCACTGGTGGTGTAGCCTCAAAACAGGTGAAGAGGTTTGGCTCTTCTGCCAGTGTGTCGTCACCCTCAGCAGCTCTGAGTCTTCTGATCGGGGACATGTTGGACACCTTAGCACACCTGCCTGCTGCTGCTGCTCAGGTTGGCTGAGCCGTGCTGTAAAGAGAAGAGGGCAGAGGAACACCACGCTACCAAGTGTCCAAGGGCTGAATTAGCATTAGCATCCGGTGGAATGTAAGGGTTAGCCATCCTGCATACGGTGAACACACAGGAGGTAGATGGGCCTGCGTCTGACAGTCGTACACGTGAGGTCTGGGGAGCAGTGACTGTCTACAGCTGTTATCACGCACATACAGTTGGCACGGTAACACTTCCACGTTACCTGAGGCCAACACGAGACCAGCAACAAGCACGCCAAGCAAGAGCTACCAAATGAAACCGCTGAGATGGACTTGTTACATTTTAATAATAAGAGAACATCTTTGGTAAGAACATGGTTGTGTGTCTCGACTCTAACTGCAGGGTGTGGCACAGGTCAGCACTTGTGACATCACTCATGACATCACTCGTGATTACAGACTTAGTTTTACACTTTTATCCCCTCGTTTGGGAACATCAGTACTACAGACTGCACTACAGTTAGGAGAGTACTGCAGTTAGTACTTCATACCGTAGTACAGTGAGTATTACAGTACTATAGGGAGTACTACAGTCGGGTATAAACATACCTCTGCCAGTATACCAGAGTCACACACCTGAGCAAACCCCTCCCCCTGCACGCGCAGACCCAGATCAGTTCCTTTAATCAGTATGTTTATTTTATAAATAAAGTTTTACTGCAGTATTTAAGTAGTATTTGAATTCTGGGAGCCGTTAGCAGTTAGCATTTAGCTGCTGACAGGTGAGCTTTACCTGAACAAGCTGCACGCGCCCCGGACTGAACAGAATCCTTAGTTCTGCGCCTGCGCAGCTCATCTCTGATTGAATATGTGCACTGGATCAGTTATTGATCAGGTACCTATCACTCGGAGCCTCGCGGATTTTCTGATGCGCACTTTCTGTCTCGGTCACTTCCGGACTGATCAGCTGTTTGCCGTAAAGCAGCTGTCGCGCTGCCACTAGCGGTTAGCATACAGGCTAACAGGCTTTTCTTTAGCTTCGGTGACCCAAGTCAGAGTCCTGATCCTCGCCAACGGGTCGGAACCGTCCCGGGAGCGGCTCTAACGGCGTCAGCATCACAGCTGAGCGAGAAAGACTCAAAGGCAGAGCTCACCTGCGAGCACGCAGACCCAGAACCGGGCATCGGACAGACCGGACCAGCACGGACCGAACCACGGACCAACGAAACCCACACAAGGATCAGGAAACTCCCCGGAGTCACAGCCCGGTGCTGCTCCGCTGCTTCTTCTTCTTTGTGAGCGGCTCACACAAACGTCGATTTGTGGCTCTACCACCGCCACGCGGTGCGGAGTGTGACCGAAATCAGAGTCGGGGTCAGGCTCTGACGAGAGCTCTTGAATTGTTAATTAAACCAGTTTATTTCTAAGTGAACAGATTCAGGTTTGACTGCTTTCATGGCCGGCGGGGGCAGACCGATCCCCGGCCTGCAGCCACGTCGTTCCTACTGACAGAACGACGAGTAAAAATCTCATTAATCATCTAAATCTGCACGGATATAGGTCCTTTTAACCTGATTAGCATAAACATATTTCAGTAAAATAATTCTAATTAGGGGAAGTGCCACTGCTTTCATCAGCCTGTTCTAAACTGCAGGATCACAGTGGAGACCAGAGTCTGCACACTGTAACACACCATCAAAGGATTCATGAACTGCACAAAAGCCTTTGGAGAACAGTCTTCACATGCACAGGTTCACTCTGCTGTGTGGGTTGTTGTGTGACCCCCCGGGTCAGAGCCGGTGCACAGAGCTGCAGCCTCGTCTGTCACTCACCTCCTGAAATAGAAACCTGCAGCCCGACACCGCCCCGCTCTCTCTGTTTATCTCTCGCTCTCCCTGCAGCCTGTCAGCAACACTCCCACAGGTGCTGTGGGTCACCCCACACTGAGCTGGTGTTCACATCAAACTCACCCGCTGCTCCAAAACTTTCTCTCAGCCACATTTCTGAGTCTGAAAACTTTGAAAATTTCATTTAATTGGATTTAAACTGAGAGCCTGAACACTCCTCCTGGACCAGGAACACACCCTTCGGCTTTAACCCGAGCCAGGACCAGGACCAGAACCAGGACTAGGCTCTCCCGGAGAAGTCCAAACTAAGTTTGACCTTGAATGTTTGACAGCAGGACATGATCCTGATTCTGGTCCTGGTCCTGTCGGTAGTTTAACGCTAAGCTGATTTCAGGTAAGGACATGCTAACACTCACTTATTGGGTTATTATTCATGACTGAACCTGATTTCTTCTTCTAAATATTTGGCACTTGTTCCAGCTGTAAGTGTAAAACAGTTTTCAGCTGTAAAATTTAGATCATTGATGTTTCAGCTTCATCATTCAGGTAAACACGCGCATCGTCAGTGCAGAGCTTCACTCTGCTTCTCTCTGCATGTTTAAATCAGATAAATGATGATCAGCATACAGCATCACAGGTTACATTTTAAAGCCACGTTTCCATTTTACCTGCAGTTATTACTCAGATCTGCCAGTTTCAGTAAGGTTCTTGATGCCTCCTTTACGTTAATCGAATCACCGCAGTGTGACAGAGAGCTGATAAAGGGAAGCACTGCGTACCTGTCCCAGCCTTCCTCAGACGGCAGGTATCACGTGTTCGGCCGGCCTCTGTACGTCTGCCTGATTGTCTGAATCACCTCTGAACCCCAGCTCTGGAGGAACTATCACAGGGCAGGACGGCTTTAGTTTAATAATGACCCGAACAGCCGGGTCCGCTTCATGGATTTAAGATTGAGGGTTTGTGATGGTGATCGTGGATCAGTAGAACTGAGTGGGATTAAATCATGGAGCACTGTGGACTCAGTGGGAAATCATCATTTCATTCAAACTGCTTCATTAATGTCTCCATGTTTGTTTGTGCGTCCTCCAGAGACACAATCATGAGCGGCCACGAGGACACAGCAAAAAGAGAAAGTGGGCGGGGCATCTTCCTCAGCGCTCACCGCTGCCCTGAAGTCGACGTGCTGCCTCATCAAACTGCTGAGGCACAAATCCTTCCACGCTGTCCTCCAGTTCCTGCAGACAAGAGCTCTGAGTTCACCTGCACAGGTGAGAGCGAGCCAGATTACCTGGACTTCTGCTCCACCCATCGCTCCGAGGCAGATGAGGAAGTGGAAGACGAAGGGAGTGTCAGCGACTGGTCGGAGGAAGATCTCTCACTCCACTTCTCTCCCTCTGTCCTCATCCAATCAGACGATGAAACGTCTGATCCAGAGAGTGGCTTTGAGTGTGTTGACATCACCATAGAGACACAGGTGAGCGGTCATCATCATCAGCTGGTTAGATGAACGTACGTGTGGGGCCTAGTTTCATCTTTACCAGCAGCGTTTGTTTCCTGTCGTCCAGGTGAAAGGTCAGGATGCGGAGGGGCTAAAGATGGTGCCTAAACGGCAGATTCACCTGAAGAAGAAGAAGAAGGACGGCGAGGATGGCGCTGAACAGGTAAACACTGATAAACTACAGGTATGTCTTCTGCCAGTTTAACTGTTTGCTCACCTGTTGGTCTACCTGTCCAGGTGATACTGAAGGATGTTCCTGCTGAGGGCAGAGGAATTAACAATAATACGTCAGCTAATGAGCTGCTGTGTCCCACTACTCGATCACGGCCTGAACTGTTACTACGGCAACACAGTATGCCCACCTCCTTTCACGCCACCTCAAATACTAGCAGTGATGCTGAGAGCTACGGGGTCTACAAGGGCCTGATTGCAGGGGCTGGCCAAGGTAACAGCACGTCTACCTGTCAACAAGCTCCCTGTCTCTGTCAGTAAGGACCGCCCACCCTCCACCCTGGGGAGCACTGAAAAAATAAACTGTTATTGATCATATTCACTGGTTCAGGATATCAATTTGGACAAAAGCAGAGAGGGATGATCACAGGATCCTTTCCATGATGAAGAGAAACTAGTTTGTATCCACCAATCAGATCCCTGAACAGAGGGAGGCATGTATTTAATCAGGAAGTGACAGGAAGTAAACACTCCCACTCAGCTGATTTGTGTCATTAGCTAACGGCATGCTGGCTTCGGTTGGCGAACGCAGAAAGCAAAAACAGCCCCGATGCTGAAATGTTGGGACGCTGTGTGAAATGCAACAACTTACAAATCTCATTAACACACATTTTATACACAAAAGAACAAAAAATAAACACTCAGCTGTGTAGACTCCAGCAGAGTGGAGATGTCTTCTCTTTGTACCCGACCATGTCTGACCTGATGAGCTCTGAAATCTCTGACTGTCTCTGTTTAGTACGCCTTACTCTTCCAGCCTTTGTTGCTCCATCCCAACTTTTTTGGAACTGGGGTTGTAGTTCGCACATGAAATACGAGGGGGGCAGGGGGGCGCTTTCTTTGCTGAGCTGTGCACTGATTACACACATCTGAATAGACTCAAGCTGATACCACGCTGGTGTTATTGCTGTGCCGTGGGTTGCCATAGCAGAGAGGCCTGAGTGTCAAATAACAGTCTCACACACTGCTACATAGTTCCCTGCAAACTGCAGAAAATCTCAGAAACTAGAACTTAGCTCGAACCCGTTGGTCCTCCAACCTAACCCTAACCTCAGAAGAAAACCTCTAAGAAAATAATTTAATATTCTGATTTTCAGTGCATAAAACTTCTTCAATCACCGGGTAGCACAGCATGATATTGGATCACAGCCCGTCAGACTTCACGACTTCCACACTACAACTAAATGTGGTGTTTCCAGAGTGTCTGACTGTGTCTAACGAGAGCTTTCCTTTCGCATCAGTCCTTTATTTATGCAGGTAAAAGTCTCATTGAAACTACAGTCTCGTTTTCAAGTACAGACATGAAGTCATGGCCTTGAGTTAAATGATGGTAGGATATGATTTACAAGGATTTTTGCATGATTGAGATCCCTGATTCACAATAGACGCGACACGTGCTTCACTGAGGATGCAGCTCAAAGTTTGTGTTCTGCCTGTACTGCATCATTGTCGGGGTCTTCATGAGTATACATGCCCGCTCCCTGACGTTCTGCATTTCTATTGGTTGCATGAAGAAAACAGTTAATGTGCGCCGCAAGCCATGAAAACCAAAGCTTCAAATGCTGCCTCAACATGTCTGTCGAAGAGGTGCAACTCTACTACTGAGTATTATTATTATTAATACACGTCTTTGTTTTTGTTCTATTGATGATGAAAGACAAAGAATCTGAGTTTGATGAAGTTTCTGATGGTTTCAGGGCTCCTGATTGGAGGAAACTCTCAGCGTCTTCAGAAGTCGTTCTCTCTGGATGAAACCAAAACAAAGATGGCATCCTGCCTCATTAAGAACGTGCTGTCGAAAAAGATGCAGGTGGAACAGAAAAACCTGAAGAAGAACGCGGAGGTATCACCTGTCCTGCCTCTGGGTCATCAGACAGGAGGAGGCGGGGTCAGAGCTCCGGTTCACGTGGTGAGAGACGTGAGGAGTTTAGTTAAACACTCATACGGCCACTCATTCACCACATCAGCCGCGTCACATGACAACAAGTCAACAAACTGCAAAGCAGTTGGCCAAGAGGATAGCCCTACGCCCACTTACCAGCAGGCTGTGGGGGTCAAAGGTCACTTCTCCAAGGTTGCTGTGTCTTTCAGCCAATCACAAGACAAGAAGCAAAGTAAATCATCCAGACAGCCGATGGCACAGCAGAGACGAGGAAGTGAGCCAATTATCAGCCAAGGTTTAGACCATTTAGACCCACCCACTTTGAAGCCCAACCCATCAGCGAGAGCTGTGACTCCACCTTCCCACCAGGGCACCTGGCCACTGCTCGGTGCTCAGGAACAGAGCTCCATCCTGGGTGTGTCCTCTCCGTCTGCCCCTGGCTCCTCCCAGCACCTCCTGCAGATCCCCTTCCCCAGCAGCCTGCACCCTCACCTGGGGAAGGCTGGCTATGTCCACACCCCTTTGAGCTACATCCAGACCCAGCAGTCCACACCTGGTGCAAGCATCCACCTGCCCTTTAGGTCCGAGGAGTTCCCGAACCGGCAAACTGGAAACTTTTCTGAACAAGTTGACCCGACCAAAAGACAACGAGAGCGAGAGGGTCAGAGCGGGACAGCAACGCCTCCGAGCCAGAACCAACAAGAGCTTCAGCAGCAGCGCCTGCATCCACAGCCGATTCTGTGCAGCGTTCCCAGTCTCTTACCTGCACAGTTATCTGGGGACTTCCTTGTCGATGTGTTGGGCTCTGCTGCAGCACCTGGACCCTTCTTCAGAGTTCCCGCCCCCTGTCAACTGATGTTAGACCCTAAAAGTGGGCGGTTCTTCTATGCTGACACGTCCCTGCAGCATCAGAGGAAGATGCTCCTGGATCCAGAAACTGGACAGTTCTTCCAGGTGTTCTTACCTCCAGCTGGCTCAGCCTCCAATGCTGCCATGTTCCCAGTGACCTGTTCTAACCCCGCCCCCACTGTGATCCAGGTGGGCGCCACTAACCCCATGTTGCTCTCGGTGATGCCGTTCCAGCGAGCAGTGGGCGTGTCCTCATTTTGCGGCCTTCCTGTCACTGTGATGGCGTCAAACCAACAGCGCAGCGATGACATCACGCACACTTTGCCTGGTCGTCACTGATCATCGATCACTGCTTTGATATTGATTTGTATTTGTTTGCATTCTGTGACATCACATGTTTGAGTTTTGTACTTTTCATCACAAACACGCGATCAGCAAAAACATTTATTGATTATTGATCAAAACATTGGAAAAAGAAAAAACATTAAATTCACTCAAAGAAAACAAAACACACCAATACTGGAGACAAACTGGGACTTGTACTGGGAACCAGTCAGTCCGACTGCTTATGTTAAAAACACAAACTTAATATCGATTAATTCATACTGATTAATACTGACCTGTATTGATTTAATATTGATCAACACGTTTTTAAAACATATGTGATTTTCTCACTGCACTCTCTCAGATTGTTTTTATGCAATGGCACAATTTTTTATGGGACAGCCAATGCTGAAGCTCACCTGAAGCTCACCTGTAATGTTCTGAATCAGATTTTAACCCAGCCCTCCATCTTTGACCCTCTAAACACGAGTGACACCACGAGTGAAAGTGTACACTAAAGATATGGAGTCATGATTAAAGTCATGTAACTAAAGATACTGCAATCGGAAACCTGTTGAAGTCACGTGACCTCCTCAGGTGGACTTTATTTTGAACATATGTGTATCTAATTAACTTTATTCTGATTTTGTGATCTGATGTATCTGAAAAGCGTTGCAGTCGGCCATCAATATTGTTGCCATGGTAAAAAAGGTGAAGTGCAGCTTAAACTGTAATAAAATCAACAGTTCCATTTCCTTTTAGTTTGTTGGCCATCATTTGTGTATGAAGCTATGACATCACACTGAGGGACAGGTGATTAGCTGTGTGTGTGTGTGTGTGTGTGTGTGTGAAGCTTTCTCTGATGTGAATGGTTTTATCAATTCTCAGAACGCTTTTATTTAGCTTTTATTTTGATAGACTGAATGGGAAGAGATTCAGTCTCACAGAAGAACTGCTTTTATTTTGAAGGTATGTGTGGATGGCAGCTTCCTTTCGCTCCATCCCATCAATTAGCTGACTGCAAGTCATTACACATCTGGAACATCTGCAAAGTGTCAGGTTGAGCTCATAAGGAGGAAATTAAACTCAAGAACTGGAAGACCACGCTGTGGGAGGGGCTTTAGTTATGGGAACAGGAGGTGATGTCACAAACTTCTTGTCATATTGATTAATGGAAACACTGATTGGTTTGAAATCTAACTGGTCCCAACAGCTGTCAGGTGAGATTGATGACATCATCTTCACAACTTGGTGCTTGGCAATTCGTCGTCACCTTCCTCCTGTTCCAGAGGGGGTGGGTCATCAGATGCCCTGAAACCTGTGAAGGTGGGGCTGATGGGGAACCGCCGGAGCCAGCGAGTGCGTCTGAGCACGGGCATGACAAAGGGAAGGTCGTAGGTGGAGTAAGAGGAGGAGGAAGGGGAGGAGTTCCACTTAACCAGCCCTCGCTCCTCTCTGGTGCCTGACGACAGAGGAAGAAAGCAGGACTGAGAACCACTGTGTGTGTGTGTGTGTGTGTGTGTGTGTGTGTGTGTGTG
>NW_024583006.1:79214-80443 GCF_018398535.1 Haplochromis burtoni
CACACGGCCGCTGCCCCGGACCGTGACAATTATTATTATTAGTAATCATTGTTTAAACCAGTATAATCCCTGTTAAACCCAGTAATCATTGTTTAAACCAGTATAATCCCAGTTAAACCCATTTTAAACCAGTATAACCCCAGGTTAAACCAGTATAATCACAGGTTAATCACAGTAATCCCAGTTTAAACCAGTATAGTCCCCGGTTAAACCAGTATAATCCCAGGTTAAACCCAGTAATCCCAAATTAAACCAGTATAACCCCCGGTTAAACTAGTATAATACCAGTTTGAACCTAGTAATCCAGTCTAAATCAATAATTTATGTTGAAATGTCTTAATCCCACAGTAGTCACATTTTCACCTGTAATTCCAGTCTCACCTGTAATCCCAGTAGAATACACAGGTACCATGGTGGGACATCTTCAATGGTGTAAATCATGTCTGACCCCACCCTCTGCGCATCCATTGGTTGCCTCTTTTTGCTCTCTTCTGTCCTTGGCAGGTTAGGTTTATTGGGTTTGTAGCCCCTCCCCTCGTGACTCTGATTGGACAGACAGAAACACCTGGTTATCAGGTGCAGCAAACATCATGATTCACTTATTAACCATTATCGATTATATATTTGTTGTCAGAAGTCAAAACAACACTAAAGAAGAAGGAAAAACAGAAGATGTCCTTTCTCTGCATATCACTCCAGGTCCCCACATGGAAGTCAAACGAACACACACACGTTCTATCTGAGACAGGTCACAGTGACCCTGATTAACCTGTAGGCACAAAAACACCCAGTACATTAGTCTGAAAGGATCCAGGTGTTTCCAGGTGTGCGTCAGTACTTGTAGTTGTACGGAGGTCAGTTTACCACACCTGTTGTTTGTAGGTCAGTGCTCACTGTGTGTTATCACAGTTCAGTATACCCTTCCTTTAGCAAACCTGCCCTGCTCTACTTGTCCTACACCCCACCTGCTAAACTCAGTAAAACAAAACTGATCAGTAATGACTTTACCTGAATGTCGGCTTCCATTTCACCTGCGGCTGTTTGACTTCGAGCAGCAAACAGAGACAGAAAGTTCAGTTTTAGAGTCTCAGGTGAAAGTCCACACAGATTAACAGGAATTATTAACCATCACACACACACACGAGGACTCCTGTCTGTGTGAGAGCCCCGACCTGATAATAAACCTGTCTGTGTGTGGACTCCAACCTGATTATACACCTGTCTGTGTG
>NW_024583006.1:82315-92180 GCF_018398535.1 Haplochromis burtoni
GGGCAGCTGTGGCTACAACTGTAGCTGCCTCCACCAGTGTATGAATGTGAGAATGAGTGAATAGTGGTATTGTAAAGCGCTTTGGGTGCCTAGAAAAACGCTATATAAATCCAATCCATTATTATTATTATTATAACTAGATATTCTTCAGCTAAGGTATAGGTAAGACACCCAGTATAACCATTAATTATAACCACCTGTACAACTTCAGACTCACCTGTACAGCTGCTGCTGCTCAGCTGTAGGTTTGAATGTTTCACATTAAATGCTTGCATTGATGAAATGTGGCATTTACTTTGAAAAAAAGGCACTTCCTGCAGATTGCGTCCAATAACCCAGTGAGAGCAGTTTGACACATGCAACCTTTTATTGCATCTTGTTTACAACTTTACAAGAAGAATTTCCTGTTTGCATCATTTTAAAGACATAAAAACATGTGAGAAGCAAACTTCCAGGTAAAACACAGGTGTACCTGTGGTTGTCGTGGAGACGCTGTCACAGCATGACACTGTTTCCAATCAAAACTGAGCACACCACCTGTTACAGCTGCTATGTTAGCAGTGTCCATCTGCTTGCAGCCTCTGTGGCAAGCTAAGCTAACACATCTCTGCTTCAGGTGTGTGGAGGGGTGGAGCCTCAATGCCAGGTGAGTCTTCAAGAGGACAGTGCATTCACGTGCAGCAGTAAAGTCTGTAAATCTCGGTGACATCACTCCTTAAGCTACGAGCTGATTAGTTATTGGCTGATTGTGGAATGACAGCTGATTGGAGGACGCAAATTATAGCATTTAATGTCACTGATCCAAACCAGGTATCCATGGAAACGGGCAGTGTTCAGACCAGATCAATACATTTCTTATAAATATAAACTCTTTACTTAAATAATTATTGATTATTAATCATCTGTATCCATGTGACGATCCAGGCCCGCCCATAGCCTCTCAGCCAATCACAGCGCAGGATACTCAGTGTCAGCAGCTCTTCAGCGTTGTGCTGCAGAGAGAGAGAGAGAGTATTGATTAGGATCACCTGCTCAGACAGGGCAGCTCCCCTGTGATGTTAAGCAGGTGTTACACATCTGTGCTGATTGGCAACCAGCATGGACACGCCCGCCAAACGCTTTTAGCAGTGGTATCACATTCTCAGGTGAACAGGTGAGTGCCTGACACAGGAGATCATCAGCCTCACTGACCTGTGATACTTGCTACTGATTAACTATTCGGACAGAAGGCACTTGTTTTTGACTTCCTGTTAATAAACCTGGATTCACAAACAGGAAGTGACCTCATCATTATGACCATTTTCACTTATTGCATGGCTCAATATGTTAATGATCAGTGATTGGCTGAGTGGCACGTTAAGGACATGTAGTGACTGAGAGTCACCTGCAGGTGGCGCCTCCTCGTTGTGGCGAGTCAGGCACAAAATGACAAATTTATTCCAGCAGAGCTGATCTCTGAGTAAAGTCACATCTGGATCTCGTGTTTTAGTCACAATAGCACAGAAAACACATCCGAGGTGTAAAGTGAGGACATTTTAATAGAACTGTGGAGGCAGGACAGTCCGTGCGTCCCCGCTAACATCAGCCTGTGAGCCGAGGACAGCGGCTGGTCTGGTCTGAGGGTTCCAGCTGCTCAGCAGGCCTGATGCTGCAGCTGGACTCTTTGGATAGATGCAGTCGGCAGGTTAGCATCGTCCTGCTGTCTTTATTGTGAATAAAATACGAGTCCATGAGACTCTATTTAACTGACATTTTACTCAGAGAACTCTGGTTCTACATAAAAAAACAGTCCCGGTGTGTCTGTGGGAACCAGTTTTTACTGGTTAACCAGCTCTGGGCTTTAGAGTCAATAATGCAAATCATGTGATCAAACTGAGACAGGTGAGCTGAAACCTGCAGAGTCAGAGGACGTGGACACAGATGAAGAGTGACCCTACCTATGTTTTCTTTCAATCAAGAATAATGATTCAAATCAATAACAGTTATTAATCTCTGATAACAGCTAACACTAGCAACACACATCAGCTTGAGTAGCGGTTGTAGTTTTTGACAGGATCAGAAATAAGACCATCAGAGGGACGGCTCCGAGTGAGAGAAGCTGATGGTCTGAGCATGTGCAGAGGAGGGAGGGTGGAGGATGAAGGTGGAGCTGCAGGCAGGAGGAGGAGCTCAGAGGAGGATCATGGATGCAGTGAAGAAGGACATGCAGAGCGGCGGTGTGACAGAGGAGGTGGATGAGCCTCTTATCCTGTGAACTAAAGGAATTAACCACCACCACCTGACCAGCGAACCGACCAATCAGCCAGAGGCAGATTAGAAAACGAGAGGCAAATGTGGGCGGAGTCTGGGGGCACCTGAAGGACGAAGAAGAATGAGGAGGAGATCAAAGAATCAGCTGATTACTTTACCATAGTGTAGCCGGACCCACCTCTCCAGCATTTAGCCTGAGCCTGGCCTGTCACTCTGCTTATTGATCAGTGGTTTCGTCTGTTGATTGGTTGATTTATCAGTTTATTGATTGGAGTATCTGCTGTGGTCCCAAAGCTGACCCTGACCACACAGGTGTGTTTTTAAATGTGACTGTGGTTTTTCAACCTGCTGGCACCGTCTGTGGTGATGATGCGATACTGTTGGTTGTCATGGTGAAGCTAGGGGTCTGTGTTCTACCCTGGTCTGGGAGGGGTGGGTGCTGACTGACAGAAGACTGACACACTGTGACCCCTGACCTCTCCGGGAGCAGCGAGCGTCACAGATTTATCAGAACAGCGCCCTCTCACGGGGTCAAAGGTGGACGTGGCTTCAGTGACATCACCTGGCGGTCTCTGAAGTCCTGTCAGAGGCGTGCTCAGTGTCACCATCTTCATTTTTAAAACTGAACGGATGTGACACTGCTCACTGATTGGCTAATGATTCGTCAATTACATCGTCTTAAAAGGCTGAAGGAAAGCAACTGGACTATTATTAATAATTTGTTACTATTATTAGCATCAATACTAATATTAAGATGATAGTGGATGAACAACCTGCCTAAGGGACCAGCCCCAGAGCTTTACACGCTTAAAGAAGTCCAGTCTCCTCCTTTGACGCTCTTACACCAACAGGAACCCGCCCAGCCACACGCCATCCACATCGTTAGCCATTGAGCTTTCCACAGATAATCCTTTTTAAACATAGTGATACTAACCCCCATAAACTGAGCCGGCAAGAGTTCACAGAGGTCAGAAAGCTGTTTACCCCCAGATGTAACGTCCTTAGCTGTTTCCAGGTCCAACCTCCGCTGCAGGTCCCAAAGTCAAACGAACACTGCAGCATCACTGAGAGTTACAAACTGTCTAAATTATTTCCTCTGTAATAAAATCATCAGCATTGCTGCTTTACCAGGTGTAACAGTTAAGTTTAACATCCATGAAAACAGAATGTATTAAATTTAACAGAGTTAGAAGTTAGCAGGAAGTTAGCTCGCTAGTTTCCACATAAACATAAAAAAATAAAACGTACAGCTCTGCTATCACTTCCAACATAAATGAAGACAGAAAACTAAACAGCAGTGACGTTTGTAGGGTTACTGAAGTTGGGCTAGCTGCTATATAATGATGTGCTATGTGATCGCTAGCCACACAGCTATGTTAGCATGATAAACACAGTGAAACTGGAGGATGAGCGCTAACTTTTTTCCACTCGATGGGTCAGGAACAAATGCAATCGCATGGCAGGATGCTGTAAACGGACCAAACTTCAACCAGGAGAACTGAGATAATCCATCAACAATACAAGGTTAGTCATTCATATACTGCTGCATGGGCTGCAGTTACATCAGAGGGGTTTAAACGGAGCTTTAGAATGAACAGCAGTAATAAAAATCGAGAGAGGCCGACAGTGATCACTGACTGTTTTTAGGGGCTTGTTCAGATTAAACAGAACAAAATACAAAGCACATTAAAAACACAACAGGCTTAATAAACGCAGAGGAGTTTGGACCCGGAGTTCATACATCACCACGTAAAGACCGGATAAGTGATGACGTATGAACCATGAATCGTTTTGTAACCATGGCTGTCACCATCAGGTGGGCTCCAGAAGAAACGCGGGTTGAAGAACTTCGTCGCTGACATTGTTTTTCAGTGGCGGAGCTCAGTGATTGGATGCTACAGGTAACTGTGCCGACCTCTCAAACACTGACCCAGACCAGAACCAGGACGCCGATCAGCTTTATCTACACTGAGTCTGACTGATAACAGCTGATGGTAATAACACGTGAGGACGCTTTGTTCACCTGCTGCTACCTGCTTCACCAGCCGGGCTGGTCCAGCCTCAGGTTTGATCTAGAGGCACCTGCGACGAAGCTAACGGACCTGAGCGGCACACTCACGGGAACAAGGGCGTTTAGGAGATCAGTCCTGGATTTTTGTTTCAGGGTCTGCGGGATCTGTGAACTAAAGGAATTAACCACCACCACCTGACCAGCAAACGGACCAATCAGCCACAAGAGGCAAATGTGGGAGCAGCTGTGGAGACCCGTTTACCAAACATCTGTTTGCAGGTGAGAAAGTCCAAGGTCTCCGCCAGAGAAACACCACAGAAGAAGAGTGGAAATGATGAGGCCGAAGGTCAGAGAAGTTTGAGCGTTTATTCAGATTCAAACAGGAAGCAACACATGTACACACTGTTCCCGTTATTTTGTCCAGCAGGACTCTCTGATCTGCAAACAGACGGTAAACAGTCTGACAGCAGAGAACCTTCATCACCATCATCATCATCAGAGAGCGTTGGGCCGCCCGAGCAGCCCGGGGCCTCGAACGCACCGTCCTGACAGCGGCTCAGCACGGCCACGTCTGGGGCCCCGGGCTGTGGGTTGGACCTCACTTTGTTCACAGTTTATTCAATTCTGTACGGAAACGAAGTTTCTAGAAAAAAAACAAGTTTTCAGTCTATTTTATCAACAGGAAGTGACATCACACCGCCAGCCACTCAGATCAGTCAATCACTACGAGGAACTTAATTAGTGTTTATTAATACTGTGACATCATCGCTCTGTCAGCCAACCATCAGGCTAAATTATCTACAAAACATTTCCCACGGTGCGGAAAACTGAAACGCCGCCAGTGACTGAAGATAGCCCCGCCCCTGACAGATCCCCCTCCCCCCATAAATGTGAAACACACTCATCATTGTCCATCAGTCATTTTTAGCTCCTCCCACCTCCTCTGAAAGGGCGGGGCCTGTCTGAAAGGGGTGGGCAGTGAGGATGGGGCGAGTGGGCGGCGGCCAATGCTACGTCTCAAACTGGGTAAGCAGCGCCCGCACCTCCGGTGTGAGCTGCTTGGCAGCGCTGGCGGCCTCAGCGATGGCGCGGCGGTACGGGCCCTTCCGCTTCCTGTCGAAACGTGACTGGAACGTCTCCAGGAAGGGCGACAGCTGTGCGAGCGGCAGGAAGGACGTGGTGGGCGAGCCGAACCACGACACACGCGCCTCCTGCTGCACCGCCAGCCCCGTATCGCCGCGCCGCGACACCGTAATGCCGAGCACGCGCGCCGGCCACCACGGGAAGCCGTAGATCTTCGCCCACACAATATCGCCGACGCACACGGTGCGGCCGTCCGGGAGCGGACATTTTGAAACGGCCTTGGAGAAGACGGAGGATGACGATGACGAGGAGGAGGAGGAAGACGACGTGGAAGACTTACGGCGCCTCTTCAGGTCGTTGCCCTCCTCCCCAACGCCACACTGCACTTCCTCACCATTAGCTCTGAGGGGAGGGCCAGTGGGCGGAGAGGAGGGTGGGCACCGTGGAGCTGAGGAGGGGGAGTTATGGGAGGGAGAAGAGGAAGAGGGAGGATCTCCAGGTGGGGGGAGTTCAAAATTGTCTGTGGAGCTACACTCTGAGGGGGTGGAGTCTAGAGAGGAGGAGGAGGGAGGACCTCCTACTCTCCCCTCAGACGCTGCCTGCATCTCCGCGGCAACGCTTCCCATACAGGATGGCGTTGGGGGAGGAGCAGTTACTTGAAGTGGGGGCGTGGCTGTGGATGGGTTGGGTGTTGAGGCGGGGCTTAGTTCTGGTTTGGGAGGTGATGAGCGAGCGCTGAGTTTGGGCGGGGACGAGGAGGAGGAGGAGCTCTGTGCCTGGCTGTCGTCGGTACGATACCTTTGGGGTTTGAGGCGCATTCTGGGCGGAAGCGGCGTGCTGGCGGCAGCGCTGAGGTGCTGCAGGCGCCGGGTGAAGTGGACCTTCTGGTTGTGGTTCTGCAGGGTGGCGGCTCGGGTCACAGCCTTGGGGCGGTCCTGGTCCTGGTCTTTGTGCCGGCGCGGCGGCGGCGTTTGCGAGCTCCTCACCAACGTCTTGAGCACCTGCCGCGCCTTGGAGCAGTCAGCTGACCCTTTGGTCAGAACCTTCTTAGAGTTCAGCTTCAGGCGCATGCTGCTCGAGGTCGCCGAGGATGAGGATGAGGCCACTCCCCTCAAAACGCGGCGGGAAGAGGATTGTGACGAAGATGACACACGTATCCCTGATGACGAGCGCCGGTCGGCAGCCGGGGGCCGTCCTTTGTCGTCACTCCTCAGACGCTTGACCTCAGCAGAGATCGGTCCTTCTGCTACCTTCCGCCGCCGCGAAGTCTCGTCGCCCCTCAGGTCCACCGGCCCCCGCCGTGTCTCCCGGTGCCCGCCTGACGCCACCACCCCTTTGCATTTGTCGCAGAGTACCTGTCGGGGGCGGAGCTTGATGGCGTTCATGATGGAAGTGGGCTCTTCGCAGCGGTAGCGCCTCTTTGGCCGTTTAATCTTGCGTGGCGGCGGCTGAGGTAAGGCCTGGTTGTAGGTGTCCCTGATGAACAAAGGAGGCGGGTACGGTGCCCCCTCCTGAAACAGCGGTGGCGGTTTAGAGGTGCAGTCCTGAGGAGGGGGCGGAGCAGCGTTCTCTTCCTTTTTGATGGCCGGAAAGTCGTTGCTAACCGGCAGTGGCTGCTGGAGAGACGTGGGAGGTCGACTCCGGTCGTCCCGGCGTGGGAACACGGTGATGGGAATCCCGTACGGACCGAACCTGGAAGCAAACATGGCGAGCGTGAGACTCTGATGCAGCCAGCGCATCACATATGGAAAACAGCCGGCAGTAATCGGTCACATGTGTAATTACTGCTCGTACACATGCAGTACTGTGCAAAAGTCGTGAGTCACCCTCATTTCCTCATATTCAGACCCCGCCCCCCCAGTGTTGAGTAAGAATAAACAAACAGTAACTGACAACAATGATTTTTAAGTAATGATGCAGACAAATCTCTGCAGCACACCGCTCAGCAAAACGCAACGAAAAGTGATTCAAGACTTTTGCACAACGACAACAACACTGTATGTGTTTATACATAAGAAACCACTGTGAAAACACCACTGTGTAACTGTGTATCTGTGGCTATGAAGGTTATGGGTGTTTGATTATGCATCAGTACTCACTACACGGCTGAAAAAGTGATGTCAGAGGTCTGTGTTTTATCACCTGGTGACCTGTCTTAGTCTCCCCCCCCCCACTGAGCAGCAGAGCGCTGTAAAGACACTCATTCTTGCTTCTGTCCTATATCCATCACCAACCAGGTCAAAGGTCAGCAGGTAATGATGCTCATGTGTGTCTGGCTAACACTGCAGCCTAATCAATCCCCGCAGCCGTTTAACGAGGAGCAGGACGCTCCTGCAAGGGTGTTTACCTGACCAATAACCTGTTCATACAGGTGAGCTGGACACATTTAAATCCCTAAAACAATGACAAATAGAAATACTAATCATTTTTGATTGTTTCTAAACTACCTCATAGTTCAGGATCAATCACTAATCAATCACATCCATCCTCTGCTGCTAATAAAGTTTCACCGTTTTGAAACGTCCATCAGGACCCCGGAGAACACCTTCTCTCCCAGCCGGAAAGACACCACCAGCGCGTCATCGATGACGTGGTCCAGGCAGACACGAACCTCGGACCCGAGATTGAGGTCCAGCACAGAGTCAGCTACGGCTCGATCCTCGGCGGCAGGCTCGGTCAGCAGCCGCCGTTTCGGTGAGCGGCAGGGCGGGGAAGAATCCCTCGGGCCTCGGGCAGCCGGTTCCTCGGGCCCCGCTGGGTCCGGGTCCGGACCGTCCGCCGTCCCGTCCAGCACAGTGTCCGTCGCGGGCCTCCGCTCCGCCTGCTCCAGGCTCGTGTAACCCCGTTCCCGGCCCGCGGTCTCGGCTCGGTCCGTGGTCTCGTTGGTGGTGGGTTCGGCAGGTTCGGCCAGAGACAGGCCGGCCTCGGTGACGGGCGGCGCGGCCGGGAATGAGTGCAAGAACACGGCTGAGGGCTGCGGGTCCGGGCCGCGGTACGCCTCCTGCGCAGACACGTCTCCGCCGCCCTCCGGGTCCGCGGGCAGTCCGGGGGAGAAGCGGTCCGCGTTGACCCGCTCCGGCGGCCCGGAGCCGCTAGCTTCGTCGCTCTCCGGATGCGCGTTTCCCGCCGCGGGCTCCAGCTCCGGCCTGACATGGCGGCCCTCCGCGTCCCCTCCGTCCTCCGCCCGCATCGCGCCTAGGTCCAATGCCGGCCCGGTCTCCTGCGGTCCCTCGCACTCCGATCGGGCTCCCGGGAGACCCGGTCCCGCCGGGCCCTGCGCTGGCGGGCCCTCGTCGGTCGCTGTTGTTGTCGGAACCGCCGCAGCTCCTGGCTCTGCAGCCACGGCCGCCATTTTCTTCCGCTGTGCTGCCGAGCGGAGCGGAGCCCCTCCCTCCCGCAACACAGGCCTACGGCGCAGGCGCACCGCCATTCGCCGACACCCCTGTCAATCAAATGAGACGGGGCAAAACTTCGTCTCTGATTGGCTGATTATGTTAGAGCGTGGTAAGGCTGCCAGAGGCCGCCAGGGGGCGTGTGTCTTTGACGAAACAAAAACATGAGGAATAACCAACGCAGAGCGGATCGATGTGTGACCACAGAGGCAGAAAAAGGAGCAGAGACAGCATCACGGAGGTCCCAGTAATCACAACACCGAAACCTGTGATCGACAAGCAGCTGATCAGCGGGCTCTCTGTTCTGCGTCAGTGACAAACATGACCGTATAGGATCACATCAAACACATTCCTATACTTTAAAGCTCTGAACAACAAAAGCCCTATACGTTTCTGAGGGGAAACGTCTGCCCTCTCTGAAATAAAACTTTCTGTTTGTACGTCCGGAGCCAATCACAGCCCTGATCTAAACACAGTAATCTTCTTTCATGATCCTGAATAACAGCGCCACCGCGTGGCTGCTCAAAGTCTCCCTGAATGCTTGAAAACACTAAGGGTTAAAAACACAATCACGAACTCTTCAACCTTCCTCCAGCTGTCTCTATACTAAAACTGACGTTTCCTGCCTTTTGTGACTTTATATGACTTCTTTGTTCTACTGTGAGTGACAAAGAAGTTTACCAGACTCTGTTGTTATTTACATTTTGATTCAATTCAGTGAAACTTTATTTATATAGAACCAAATAACCACAGCAGTTGGCTGAGAGTGCTTTATACTGTGGGGTAAAGACACAGAGTAACCCCAACCATCATACAAGCCCCTGTGAGCGACTGTCGGATTAAACAGATTCATATTAAGTGAAACTAACATGAGAGCGTGAAGAAGACACACTCTGAGCATCACACACTGTGACAGTTTCACACTAGGACCGTTGATGTGAAGTCTGTCAGATAACCTTTGGTCCTAAATGACTGTAACATTTATCTTTCGGGGTCAATTCTACTCAGTTTAGTGTTAAAATTAACAATGAAATATGTGAAAATATTACATATTGACACTGTTCCGAGTAATCTGATTACACGTTGCTTGTCTTGTGTTTCTATGGTGTATTGATAGTCATGTGCTTTT
>NW_024583006.1:116491-126650 GCF_018398535.1 Haplochromis burtoni
AAAAGAGAGAGATACTATCAGGCTTCAGGAATGAGCTCCTGTGTGGGAAGCTCTTCCTCATCAGTATAAATTTAATATAAGAATATTGATTAGCTGGCACTCAGGAAGAAAGCTGCCAGCTTTGTACACCAGCACTGCTGGGTAAGATAAAGTTTTTACTACAGGGCAAAAAAAGATCCATTTGATCCACTCTGACTGCTCACCTGAGCTAACCTAATTTGGAAATGGAAGTGGTTCTTATATAGTGTAAGAAGCTTTATTCAACTTATTCAACCTCAAGCTCTTTTTCTATGCTTACGTGTTCTCTATGTAACAGTGACACTGTGATGCATCCATCGCAGAGAAACCCGGGGTTAGGATCTTGCCCAAAGATATTTGGCATGCAGACTTGAGCAATCAAAGATCAACACCCAACCTCCTAATTAGTTGATGACCTGCTCTACTTCCTGAGCTACAACCACAAAAGCCATCATCAGTGGAGCTGTGATAGCACAGGTCAGCATGGCAACAGGTAAACAAAGAGCAAAGTGTCCATGAAGACGTCAAACCGTGACATTCATTGAGTTTAACCTGACTGGACAAAACACCCCTGAAAAGTGTGCAACAGGCAGGTGATGAGGGTGGTGGAGGTGTTGGTCAGACCCCCTGAGACTGAGTCAGGTGGTTTCCAGAGGACATTTAACGTTCAGACGTTAAAATTCAAACTGTACCTTTTAAAAGTGTACTGGCTGAATCTCAATGTGTGAAATCATAATCGAATGTAATCAGATTACTTTCAGACTGTCTGCAGCTTAGGGTTGATAAAGATAAGATAAGATACCTTTATTAGTCCCGCAAGGGGAAATTTCATAATTGCCATAATTAGGCTGCCGACCTATTGCACGCAATGGCGGCGCCATCTTACCCTCCGACCATACATACATACACAAACATCACATGGGGAAGACAGGTCAGAGAGGTATAACAATGGAAAATGCACCACATGAGGAAAGATAAGGAGAAAAAAATAACTCCCCCCAGACTGAGCTCCAACAGGGAGATCAGTAGTGATGTGCGATACCACTGATTTTCTTTCCGATCCGATACCAAGTAATATTCAGGGTGGTATCGACGATACTGATCCGATACCGATACTTTGTACAAAAACTTATTTTATTTATTGTATCTCAAATTATAGCATCATAATGATTACAGGACATCAGATTACTTGTTCTTATCACTTAATAATTTCGAATTTCCCAGAGGAACCCACCCGAGGGATTAATAAAGTTCTATCTTATCTTCTCTTATCTTATCTTAATGCAAAGTTCATCATATAGAAATAAAAAACCTGAAGTTGTGCCTATTTGAACACCTTGCCTGCCTGCAGCAAATTTGTGGTGTTGCCACAACATCTCACTTTCTTGCCACATGTATCACAAACTACGTTTGTGGATGTAAAATACGTCCGCACATGACTCCATTTACGCTCAGCCATTGTTGTGAGTGCGCACACCAAGGGGCTGCGACACATTTATACATTTCGCACATGACTATGAAAGGGGAAGAGGAAGTAGTTCCTTCCAATGTAGACAATCCGAATGATAGTTCTTTCCACTGTGTTCCTGTTAATGATAAACTACAAATTTACCCTAAATTACTAATATCGATATTAATCGTGCAGCAATCGATCTCTAGACAAGGGATAGAAGAATGAAGAGAGAGATTTCTCCTGTTTTGGCTTCCTGTTAAATCCAGAATTGACAAAATCCTGCTCCTCACATACAAGGTCTTAAATAATCAGGCCCCATCTTATCTTAATGACCTTGTAGTACCATATCACCCTATTAGAGCACTTCGCTCTCGCTCTGCAGGCCTACTTGTTGTTCCTAGAGTATTTAAAAGTAGAATGGGAGGCAGAGCCTTCAGTTTTCAGGCCCCTCTTCTGTGGAACCAGCTTCCAGTTTGGATTCAGGGAGACAGACACTATCTCTACTTTCAAGATAGGCTTCAAACTTTCCTTTTTGCTAAAGCATATAGTTAGGGCTGGACCAGGTGACCCTGAATCCTCCCTTAGTTATGCTGCAATAGACGTAGGCTGCCGGGGGATTCCCATGATGCATTGAGTTTTTCCTTTCCAGTCACCTTTCTCACTCACTATGTGTTAACAGACCTCTCTGCATTGAATCATATCTGTTATTAACCTCTGTCTCTCTTCCACAGCATGTCTTTATCCTGTCTTCCTTCTCTCACCCCAACCGTCACAGCAGATGGCCCGCCCCTCCCTGAGCCTGGTTCTGCGGAGGTTTCTTCCTGTTAAAAGGGAGTTTTTCCTTCCCACTGTCGCCAAAGTGCTTGCTCATAGGGGGTCATATGATTGTTGGGTTTTCTCTGTATCGTATTATTGTAGGTCTACCTTACAATATAAAGCGCCTTGAGGCGACTGTTGTTGTGATTTGGCGCTGTGTAAATAAAACTGAATTGAATAATTCCACACCAGCCTATCAATCAACCAAACACCCAGACAGACGTTTAACTCATTTGAAAGCCTGATGCTTAGCCTTGTCCATCCCAGCTGTAAAACTCAAAAACCAGTCTTATTCGTTATCATTTATTGTCCACCTGGGCCTTACACAGTCTCTGTCTGATTTCTAAGACTTTTTATCTGATTTAGTGCTCAGCTCAGATAAAATAATTATTGTGGGTGAATGGTACTCATGGCCATTGATCAGTGGTTGTTGATCAATGGTCATGAGAATTTGCATACTAATGATAAGGAACTGACCTCCAGCCCATTTTCCTCAGTGGGCTGGTTTCAGTAATTATGAAATGTACTGTTTATAAGATTGAAAACCTGCAGTCAGCTGAGACTGAAGAAGTCACCTGATGAGTGACGAAACGTTTCTCCCACTGAAAACGCTACGTCAGATGAACAGAATCAACCTTTGGATGTCGACCATAATATCCTATTAGAGCGATTAGAACATGCTGTAGGTATTACAGGTACTGCGCTGCAGTGGTTTGTATCATATCTATCTAATAGACTCCAGTTTGTGCATGTAAATGGAGAGTCCTCTTCACACACTGAGGTTAATTATGGAGTTCCACAGGGTTCAGTGCTAGGACCAATTCTGTTTACATTATACATGCTTCCCTTAGGCAGCATCATCAGAAGGCATAACATAAGTTTGGATTCAGGAGACAGACACTATCTCTACATTTAAAATTGGGCTTCAAACTTTCCTTTTTGCTAAAGCATATAGTTAGGGCTGGATCAGGTGACCCTGAATCCTCCTTTAGTTATGCTGCAGTAGCTCTAGGCTGCTGGGGTCTTCCTACACAGTAAAAAATGGAATGTCAGTATTTTAGAGGACACCTATTTTAACCTCGATAGAGCACTTAAAACTCAGGAGTAAATCAGCTCTAATAGTGGAGTTAAAAGTCAGTGTAAAGTGAAGATTTAATTCCACACAGTATTATGATTAGTACCAGTCTACAGGTGTGGGCAGGCTCAGAGCTGTGACCCACGTGGACTTTTCCCTGGTGAGGTGTCACAGTCAGGTAAGTTAACATTCCCATACTGGTAACATCGTTTAATAGGTATTTTTCCACTAAATAGCTCTTTAGTGGCAGAATTATTGGAACAAGTCTGCCAGAGATCAGTAATATCTTCCCCACTCGCTGTCTGAGGAGGGTGCACAGTATCCTGCGGGACCAACATCACCCTGCGCGCCACCTTTTCCATCTGCTGCCCTCAGGGAGAAGGTACAGGTCTATACAGGCCAGAACATCCAGACTGGCCAACAGCCTGTATCCACAGGCTGTGAGGCTCCTGAACTCTCTGCCCCCCTCTCACGGACAATAACCATATCCAACTTCTTAATAGCAATGAACTGGTCTGCATTGGTGCATCATATCTTTATTCTCTTCCCCCTCCGCCCCCCTTTCTTAAATAGATAACTATCATATCTGATATCATATCTCACAGTACAATAATATTGAATGGGTTGCATTGTTGTATTTTGTCATGTTTCTCAGGTCTTTGTCTGAATTTCTACGAACATTATTGCTAAGGATTGTCTTATTGCATTGGAGTCACACTGGGTTAAATATGTACACTTGGGTTTTAAGGGGTATTTATTATTTTCTTCTTTTTTGGGTTGTATGGAAGCCCCAAACGCAATTTCATTGTTCTTGACAATGACAATAAATACTACTACTACTTTATAGTTTCACTGATGTCGCGTGAGAACATGTTAGCAGCATATACTCATCAGTTTAAAGATATTGTCGAGTAGCTACATGCTGACTGTTGCTAACAGTTCAGATGTTTATCTTTTCATTCAGTTTCACCTTTTAAATGTTATCTATGTATTTATTCTAAATGCTGCTGACATAATATTATTTCCACATGTCCAATGGCATAGTTTTAACAGCTAAATTACTGCTTTGTTCATTAGATGACATAATGCTCTTACAGTAACGTAGCTGGTTTCCATTCACTATATGAGCAGCGAGTCCCCAACCTTTTTTGCGCCACGGACCGGTTTATGCCCGACAATATTTTCACGGACCGGCCTTTAAGGTGTCGCGGATAAATACAACAAAATAAAACTAGTACCGGTACCGAAAAAAAGAAGATTTATTCATAACACACGTGAAAAGACCCAGGAAAACCGAGTTAACGATAAAAACGATAACAAAATAACTGCTGAAAACCGATAAAAACCCTGAAAACCATACATTTCACACCTGAGCCTCAACTCTCGCGGCCCGGTACCAAACGACTCACGGACCGGTACCGGTCGAGGCCCAGGGGTTGGGGACCGCTGGGTTAGAGCACAGATTATACAGGTAATATGAATATGCAGAATGAAAAGATATTAATCAGAATCAGAATCAGAATACTTTATTCATCCCGAGGGAAATTAGGGTTACAGCAGGCAGCACGCTAATGGCGCATGCGCACTTACAAAGGAACCTTCTGACCAACTTTACACAAACATCACATTGGGCAGACATGTCAGAAGGTAGGCTGATAGGAAAAAACAACGAAAATACACTACATGAGGTAAGAGGAGGAGAAAAAAAACTCCACTCAGACTGAGCTCCTAGTGGGAGAACAGTTTGATAACAGAAAAAACACCTCAGCACCGAGCCTATACAGCTTGGAGTAAGACAACATGCATGAAGAGGATGATGTGGACAAAATACTCATTTGCCTAATAATTCTGCACTCCCTGTACTGCGGCTCCGTGGTTTGGGAAAATAAATTATAAGTATTTAGCTGAAGTGTATTTTATTTGTGTTTGTTCTTTTTTTAACTTGTAGTTCTACATTGGAAGATTATCGTGATCTTGAAATATAAAAATAAAATGATATTTTATTATTTTTCATTGCTCAAAATTAGAGTCACACTCGCAGAAGCTGGTATATCTGCCGAAACGCCGTGCATTTATCAAGGTAGCCCAAGTATGGAGAAATGTAAGAAAAGAAAAATATCTGAAGAAAATAGAACATTTAATGATGCCTGGGCAGATTCATTTGCATTTACTTCTGACGAGAACGGCCTACCAGTATGTTCAGAGGTTCAGGAGTAGAAGTCCCATTGAAAAGTGCTATAGAAATGCAATCCATTATTATTATTATTATTATTATTATTATTATTATTATTATTATTATTATTATTATTATATCACGGCAGACCCAACGATGTTTACATGAACATGCTTTACAGCTTCTCTTTATTGGCCACTTTTCACACGCGGTTGCTGTGCGCATGCAGCTGGTCTTATTTCCAGCACACAGTCCGACACATAACACAAAAAACAAACTTTATACACAGTTTAGACTGTGTCATTTTCACTGTGCTTTAGAGATAATAGTAATAATAATTCATTTAAGTTTCATAATGTGGACTATGGAAACAGTGTGATGGTAACAGCCAGCAGGTTAATAATTTGTATTGCCCTTGTTTGTAACATAACTTTGAATTATTATTCAAAATGTCAAAGTTCCACACAGTAAGAAAAATAAGGAAGCATAGGTCAGCATTAAATAATAATAAAACAACAGTGCTCTCCCCCTGTCAGCTGGTAATTTAGTTTATAGAGTGCAAGGCAACATGTCTGAAGGTTCTCAGCCATCAGGTCATCGCAGTCTGGACTTCTTTAAGTTGCTTGAAGATCTTTCAACTGAGAAGCTTCTTCAGTTCTCAGATGAAATGTTGGAGAATCCCAGTTTTTAAGCCCCATGGGAGTGTCCCCTAAGATGGTCCTGGACCTACTATTGATCAGCGTGCGGCCCTTCAGTCTTTATACAGGGAGTGCAGAATTATTAGGCAAGTTGTATTTTTGAGGAATAATTTTATTATTGAACAACAACCATGTTCTCAATGAACCCAAAAAACTCATTAATATCAAAGCTGAATGTTTTTGGAAGTAGTTTTTAGTTTGTTTTTAGTTTTAGCTATTTTAGGGGGATATCTGTGTGTGCAGGTGACTATTACTGTGCATAATTATTAGGCAACTTAACAAAAAACAAATATATACCCATTTCAATTATTTATTTTTACCAGTGAAACCAATATAACATCTCCACATTCACAAATATACATTTCTGACATTCAAAAACAAAACAAAAACAAATCAGCGACCAATATAGCCACCTTTCTTTGCAAGGACACTCAAAAGCCTGCCATCCATGGATTCTGTCAGTGTTTTGATCTGTTCACCATCAACATTGCGTGCAGCAGCAACCACAGCCTCCCAGACACTGTTCAGAGAGGTGTACTGTTTTCCCTCCTTGTAAATCTCACATTTGATGATGGACCACAGGTTCTCAATGGGGTTCAGATCAGGTGAACAAGGAGGCCATGTCATTAGTTTTTCTTCTTTTATACCCTTTCTTGCCAGCCACGCTGTGGAGTACTTGGACGCGTGTGATGGAGCATTGTCCTGCATGAAAATCATGTTTTTCTTGAAGGATGCAGACTTCTTCCTGTACCACTGCTTGAAGAAGGTGTCTTCCAGAAACTGGCAGTAGGACTGGGAGTTGAGCTTGACTCCATCCTCAACCCGAAAAGGCCCCACAAGCTCATCTTTGATGATACCAGCCCAAACCAGTACTCCACCTCCACCTTGCTGGCGTCTGAGTCGGGACTGGAGCTCTCTGCCCTTTACCAATCCAGCCACGGGCCCATCCATCTGGCCCATCAAGACTCACTCTCATTTCATCAGTCCATAAAACCTTAGAAAAACCAGTCTTGAGATATTTCTTGGCCCAGTCTTGATGTTTCAGCTTGTGTGTCTTGTTCAGTGGTGGTCGTCTTTCAGCCTTTCTTACCTTGGCCATGTCTCTGAGTATTGCACACCTTGTGCTTTTGGGCACTCCAGTGATGTTGCAGCTCTGAAATATGGCCAAACTGGTGGCAAGTGGCATCTTGGCAGCTGCACGCTTGACTTTTCTCAGTTCATGGGCATTATTTTGCGCCTTGGTTTTTCCACACGCTTCTTGCGACCCTGTTGACTATTTTGAATGAAACGCTTGATTGTTCGATGATCACGCTTCAGAAGCTTTGCAATTTTGAGACTGCTGCATCCCTCTGCAAGATATCTCACTATTTTTGACTTTTCTGAGCCTGTCAAGTCCTTCTTTTGACCCATTTTGCCAAAGGAAAGGACGTTGCCTAATAATTATGCACACCTGATATAGGGTGTTGATGTCATTAGACCACACCCCTTCTCATTACAGAGATGCACATCACCTAATATGCTTAATTGGTAGTAGGCTTTCGAGCCTATACAGCTTGGAGTAAGACAACATGCATGAAGAGGATGATGTGGACAAAATACTCATTTGCCTAATAATTCTGCACTCCCTGTATGCGGCTCCGTGGTTTGGAAAATAAATTAAAGTATTTAGCTGAAGTGTATTTTATTTGTGTTTGTTCTTTTTTTAACTTGTAGTTCTAAATTGGAAGATTATGTGATTTGAAATATAAAATAAAATTATATTTTATTATTTTTTCATTGCTCAAAATTAGAGTCACACTCGAGAAGCTGGTATACCCGAAACGCCGTGCATTTATCAGAGGTAGCCCAAGTATGGAGAAATGTAAGAAAAGAAAAATATCTGAAGAAAATAGAACATTTAATGATGCCTGGGCAGATTTATTTGCATTTACTTCTGACGAGAACGGCCTACCAGTATGTTCAGAGGTTCAGGAGTAGAGTCCCATTGAAAAGTGCTATAGAAATGCATCCATTATTATTATTATTATTATTATTATTATTATTATTATTATTATTATTATTATTATTAAAGAGACCAAATTTTCATAACTGTTTACAGCTTCTCTTTATTGGCCACTTTTCACACGCGGTTGCTGTGCGCATGCAGCTGGTCTTATTTCCAGCACACAGTCCGACACATAACACAACAGCAGAGAGAGCACCAACTTTAAGGCAGGTGTGACCACCTCTCTTGCAGCAGCACTGCAGACCACGCCCCACCATACACATTAACCAGGCAAAATAAATATTTATGCAGGTATTTTGCAAATATTTATTATTCATTTTTTAGGAGCATAGTGCTTTTTTCCAATTATTTTTAAAATTCAGGTCAAAGCCCAAAAAGGATACAAGGATGACGGCTCAGTCTTTGTTTGCTAAATTTAAGTTCATCTTTTTAATTAATTTAAAAGAGACCTTCCCCTGGATGTTTTTCTTTTTTGTTATAATTTTTTAAGAGTTCAAAATGTGTTCATTACATAAATAAAATTTAATTTTCTTTGTAGCACTTCATGGATTTCATAAGCAACACACTATAGTTGTTTAGCATAACGGTAAAAAACAATGTGTGCAGTATTATCTTTGTTTTAGATGTCAAAAAGTATTTGCGGCTCCCAGTTTTCTTTTCCGTGTAAACCGGGTCCAAAAGGCTCTTTGGGTCTTAAAGCTTGCTGACCCCCGAGTCAAGGTGTGAAAAAGGGTTTCGGGTGAAACCGTTGTGAGACCCTGCCTCATCCTATCAGTGAGTTATTGAGATGAGTCGCATGACCCTGGCCTAGCTGCGATGTTTAGTATTCAGACCAGTGGTTATGAAGTCATCAGAACAGGAATATTACTCAAACTCATTAATCAGTTGTTTCAGCAATTTGATCCTGTAGATATGCGTTTTTTGTTAGGTAAATTAACATTATTTAATATTAAATATGAGCCATTGGTTTTATTTAATCACCTGATAACTGTTGGGTACAGCTCACCGGTGTACAGGTAAACGGTGGTGAAGGAGGCTGAGGTGAAAGCTTTACCCAGGCAGGCCAGCGTGGTCCTCAGAGTCTGCATGTCTGTGGGGTTAGAAACGGGATTGGGAATAGGACCAGGATCAGAATTCAAGGCAGGGTCAGGATTTTGTTCAGGTTCACGATAGGACATAGGGTCAGAATTAGGGTTAGGATTAAAGACCTAGATCAGTGCCAGAATCAAAGATTTGGGTAGGAATTAGAATTAGTATTGAAATTAGAATTGGGATCATGGTCCACATTAGGATCGGGGTCAAAATCAAGACCCAGACTTCAATAGAGATTGGGACTTAGATCAGGATAAAGATCAGAATCCAAAATTAGACTCTGGGTCGGAGTCAGGTTCATATTCAGGATCAGAAATAGGATCTGGATTAGAATCAGTTTCAGACCAGGATCAGAATCTGAACTGAAATCAGAGTCAGCATTAGGATTGTGACTGGGATCCTAATTAAGATCAGGGTCATGATCAAATCCAGGACAGGGAATAGGAATGGATTGGGGTTATGTTCATATCAGGGTCGAATCACGATTCCAATTCAGATTGGGTCGTTGTCAGAATCCAGGACCATGATTTGAATTAGGATTCTTTTAAAAAATTCAAATTGGAATTAGAATCGGGATCTAAATTAGAATCAGGAACAGGGCAGTATCACAGTCGGGATTAATGGTAAATGGTAAATGGCCTGTATTTATATAGCGCTTTACTAGTCCCTAACAGTGTTGGGAAGGTTACTTTTAAAATGTATTCCATTGCAGAATACAGAATACATGCCCCAAAATGTATTCTGTAACGTATTCCGTTACGTTACTCAATGACAGTAACGTATTCTAAATACTTTGGATTACTTAATATATTATCATGCTTTTTACAAC
>NW_024583006.1:126846-132344 GCF_018398535.1 Haplochromis burtoni
AGCCGGGGCTCGAACCAGCAACCTTCCGATTACAAGGCGAACTCCCAACTCTTGAGCCACGATCGCCCACAGATTAAGATTACAGTTCAGATTGCATCAGGATCAGATTCTGGATCAGGATCAGGGTTGAATCAGAATCAGATTTGGGATCACAATCCTAAATCAGTGTTATGATGAATTTGGGGATATGGAATAGGATCTAAATCAAGATTGTGATCAGAATACGGATTGGGATCAGTTTCCGAATTTGAATCAGGGCCAGGGTCTCAAATAGATTCAGAATGGGGATCAGGATTAGGATGTACCTGTGGGGACAAAGATGTTGGCAAAGATGATGGCGGCAGAGAAGAAGAGACAAACTGCCTGAGAGACCCGCCTCCCCAGGTAACTGAGTATTCCCAATGCAAACAGTTTGGCGGGAATATCTACAGCTCCAAAGATGATCTGCATCAGGTAAATACTCACCTGCAACAACAAACAACCAACAGGAAGGAAATACAGTAGATCCAACCAATAGGATGGGAGAAGAAGTTTAAACAGGTGTACTGAAACTTCAGCAGGTAAGTAGGAAGACAGGTATCGGGTTGCTCACCCCAAACTTCTGGAGGTCCATCGCCAGGCCATAGTATGCAAAACTAGTAGAGAACCTGCACAGAGGTGAGTACACAGGTGTACAGGTGGATACAGGAGCTTCATTTTATTTAATAAAAAAAACATAAAACAGATAGAAGAAGCAGGTAAACAGAAGAGCAGCTAAATGGGTAAACAGGTAAGCAGGTGAGACAGGTGAGCATATGAGCAGGTGTATGTCTGACCAGACGGCCATCAGACAAATGGAGATGCGTCTCATCCCCGGGGTCCTCAGCAGGTCGAACACCGTGAATGTTGAACGAGCCGACTCAATCTCTTTGTTCATGTGAGAGTGGAGCACCTGCAGTCACATGGTACAGAGCTCAGCATCTGATTGGAGAAATCACACTTTTACACAGGTGGCCAGGTTACCTCAACAGTGATCTTATCGATCATCTCTGATTTCCCGTTGATCCGAGCAACTCGGTGAAGACTCTTCAATGCGTCCTCAGAGCGCTGGTTCAAAACAAGCCATCGAGCTGACTCTGAGTACCACCTGACCAATCAGAGCACAGAGAGAACTACCTGACCAATCGGAGAGCAGAGAGAAACACCTGACCAATCACTGTCCTTTTTTAAAGTCTGACTGACCAGCTGTAGGCGAAGAACAGGAAGTTAGGTGCACAGACAACCATCTGCAGCTTCCTCCAGTCTCTCAGCCAATATGCAAGCCCGGCCAGGACCATTTGACCAAAGGTGAAGAAGAAGGAACTGAGTGTGCCGACTACTGTCCTCGTCTTGGTTGTGATCCACTCAACCTCTGAGGAGACACTCAGTTAGGAAGACAGACAAGTGCCCAGGTGGACAGGTAAATAAGGAACCAGGTAGACGGGTACTTAGGGAAACTCCGTTAATGATGACCCCAGACACCGCCATCCCACTCAGAAACCTGAAGATGCAGTAGGTGGAGTATGTGGGGGAAAGGGCGGAGCTACAGCCAAGCACAGCAAGTTGCAGGTATGACCAAATCAGAACGGACCGCCTCCCAAACCTGAGAGATAGACAGAAGGAGTCGGATTGCACTGCTAACCTGAGACAATGAACAGGTATACACAGGTAACTCTCACCTGTCAGATAAGCTGCCGTAGACTATGGCTCCCGTTAAAACTCCACCCATATAAATGGTTTGAATCATTTGTTTGAGAGGACGGAGGGAGCAGACCAGACTCCACTGTGACACACACAGGTGAGAGATTGATAGGTAAGAGACAAGTGACCTCATTAACATATCTGTGGCAATGCGCGCTAATAGGCTCGCCGTGTGCCTGCCGCTACCTCGGAGACGGTGGTGGCGAGAAAGTCTGATTGCTCAAAGGTCCATCCGTCAATGCAGTCTTCGGTCTCTAGGTGGCTAACATTAGTGGAACTGTTAGCAGCTAACAGCTGCCACTGAGGATTCGCATACCTGGACAACAGGTGCAACAGGAAATGATGTGACGGTCAGGTTAATTAATTAAACAACTGAGGAGAAGGAAGAAAACCTTACCTCCTGCAGCGGGCCAGTCTATTTCCTGAAGAATCAGGAGGGATAAACATTTTCAGCAGCTGCTTCTCATCCACCTGAAACAACCAATCACATTCATCCATCCAGATTTATTGATTTAAGGAAGTAAAATTGAGAAAACAAAAGAAATGGGATCATAGTGCCTGCACTAAAATGCCCAGACAGGTAGACAGTCAGGCTGACAGGTCACCTGGTGAAGGTGCGACAGGTTGCTCAAGCTGTGATTGGCTGGTATGCTGCAGTAGTGAGTGGGGACTCCAGAGACAAAGTTGTTTAGCAGGTTCTGACTCGCCATCAGCAAACCAGGTAAACTGATCAGGGTCACATGGATCCACTGGTACCTGCCAAACCCACCAACCTTGCCATAACAACAGGAAACACATTAACCCTAACCCTACACATCTGTATGACACACCTGGACAGTGAAGTTATTTCTTGCATAGGAGGAATTTAAGTGTCTCACCTCATCCAGCAGCTCAGCGAATCCCATCTCAGCAACAACAACAAATAGCAGCAGGTATCTTCAGGTGCTTCCAGGTGTTCTCAGGATCTGAACTTTTGTTCCATCAGAACAAACCTGACAAGAAACCAAACAGCAGACCTGAGCAGGTGTTTGGGTCAAAGGTCAAAGAGTGAAAAACATGAAAACAACTGCTCCGAGTTTCTTCTCGAGTTTAAAATTGTGAAATATTTGCATGGAGTCTGGTAAGAGCTCTTAAAGGATTACAGTCTGCAGCTGAGGAGAATGCAGAGGCAGAAAGAGGATTTACTCAGAGTACTTACAGAGGCTGCCGGACGGCCCGCTGACGGAGGGGCGACTGACGGAGCAGGCAGAAGACAGACTGAGAGGAAATGAGTGACTGGACATTAATCAGTGACTTTAGGACACTGTCTATTTTCCTAACTTTGTGTTTGTGTTAATGTTTGTGAGACACTGGCGACATCGTCAAAGTCACCACCAACATCACCACCAACCAAACAGCCACCTTCAGCAGGGAGGAAACGATCACACTGTAGCACTCCATCAGAGAACTAATGCGGTCTGTGCTCTGACAGCGACCCGAGTATTTTAATAAAGAACAGGAAGACTGGAACAGAAGATCATGAACAGGAACATAATCATGTATCAGTAATAATAAGTTTGTATCTCAACGAGTCGAGAAAGAAAAACTGGATAGAACACAAAAATTAGACAACAATTAGAAGGATTAGACATTTAGATTTTCAAAATAAAATACTTTATTGGGGCTCTTAGTCATACTGTTGTGATTTCAAAACAAAAGTCCATAACAGTTCATCAGGAAGTGTTCAAAACATCTGAAAACTGTGGAAACTTGTCTCCCCCCCCCGTGGAGTCATCTGTTTTCGTGTCCTCGCTCCTCACTGAGCTTCTTGCTGGAATTTGTCCAGCAGTTTTTGCAAACAATCATCTCAGCAGGTTTCCGAATGGTGGCGGCAGCAACTCATGAACACGCTGTGACACGTGTGTCAGTGTCCCAATCAGGGCGCAGCAGAGCAGGCGACTTTACAGTGTTTATGAAGCTGCAGAAAGACTGACACAGGTCAGAGGTCACAGCGTGAGATGTTTCTTCAGTCACACAAAAACTCTTGAAACTCTTACTGCTACAACTACACGTTTCTTTTCCAGCTATTTATTAATGAGTGACATATGTATATGTATATACACACATATATATATATATACACACACACGTATATATATATACACATATACACACACACGTATATATACACACACACACGTATATATACACACATATATACAACTGCCTGTGGCCATTCCCTGTACAACGCATCCACTTAACACACTGGTTATACAACTATACATTTTCTTTTCCAGCTATTTATTAATGAGTGACTTATGTATATATATATATATACACACATGTGTGTATATATTGTACTATTCTTAGTTAGCGTATTGTCTGTCTCTTTAATGTTGGTTTATAATGGAGCACTGTAACAAAAAAAATAATTTCCCCCAGGGATCAATAAAGTATTCTGATTCTGAAAAGCCTTAAAATGAAACCGTCAGTATGCCACACCAGACTCCATTTAAAAACTGTCTGATTTTAGATTTTATTCAAGCTCAAACTGCTCCTTCCCGTCAGTCTTAGTTCACATTCAAGCTCTGATCAAACAGACCAGACTCCATTTAAAATCTGTCTGATTTTAGACTTTGAATTGAAAATAAGCTGAATTGTTCAGTTCATGTTTGGCTGTTTCTTTCTGTGACAAAGTTTCTCTTTGGAAATACAAAATGTCTCAAACATGAAACTGTTTCTACCGAGTTTCTACTGATCAACAAATCAACCAACCAATCATAAATCAGTCTGTGAGCTACGGGACAAAAGAAATGTTTAGTGAACATCCCAGTCTGTGTATAGGTCATTAGTGAATCTGCCTTGTTCACGATGACTCGACGTTGTTCCCGTCACGCTTCGCCGTCTCTCAGTTGATCATTACCGACCTCTGTAATCATCCATCACACTCAGTCTGAGTAACCCTCAGAGGTCAAACATACGTGTTCAGAATGGTTTCCAGCAAAGAGCCCTACTTTGACACCGTCACAGGTTTATCTGTGGCACGGCCTTTAAAGGAGTGTCCATAGCGCCATCCTGTGCCTGTACAAAACATGACGTCACTTGGTTGGCGCTAACTAACGACTGAACCAATAACTGAGAGGTAAATAAGAACTGTGGAGGCTCGTCGTTGTGTCTCTCTGATGCTGTCGGCGGTTTCTCGCTGTGGCGAGCTGCAGTGAAACACATGAATCCACTCATTAGCTGTGATGTTCGGGTCTGTAGACTGAATGAATCAGTGTGGAGGGGAGCCTGTTTGAGTCAGGTGACCCGTTGGTTAACCTGACTACACTGTCACGTCCTTTACCGCCAAAAGACGGCGCTAAACATGCTCCAATAACTAGTTAGTTATTTCTTAAATCCAGCTTCACAGAGTTAAACCTCTGAGCTGTAAGTGAGCCTGAACACACACACACACGTTTCACTGACATGTTGGACTTTGGTCTTTAAAAGAACTCAGCGTGCTCATTCAGTTTGACTTTATTCACACAGAAACCAGAACACCAACGGTCCCTGAAGGCATCGTGGTGGCTTCAACACCACCTCATTGTCAGGACAAACAGGAATGATCAGACTGAAGGATAAATATGAAGCTAAGAGCAAGTAAATATATCATGGACACACACACACACACACACACACACACACAGCTTTTCAGCTGCTGACCAAAAATATAAAAACAAGTTAAAAAAACAAAACAACAACAAAAAAAACAAACACATCAGTCGTCCAATCAGACACGCCACCACTTCTCCCAGCAC
>NW_024583006.1:132364-137631 GCF_018398535.1 Haplochromis burtoni
CATGGACACACACACACACACACACACACACACACACACACACACTTAAACTACAAAAATATAAAAACAAGTTAAAAAAACAAAACAACAACAAAAAAAACAAACACATCAGTCGTCCAATCAGACACGCCACCACTTCTCCCAGCACCTCTCATTGGTGGATGAGCTTCACAGTGTGGTAAGAAACTCTCTGACCTGCAGATAAAAATTAAGTCCTGTTACCAGATTACAAAAGCCTTTCAAAATAAAACCACCAGGTGAAAGTTAAATGAGAATTAAATACAAGCACAGAAAGATGGAAGCAGCACATACATGAACAAACAGCCAAACATGGAAGAATCTGACATATTTTACTGTCACTTCAAAGTATACAAACTTTTGCGCAGGTCACAGAGTTGACACAGTTTATTCAGTTACTCTCAGGAACGATGTTCAAAAACAGATTAAACACATGTTAGGCGTATTGCATTATATAAACAGGCACACGTCAGAATATAAAATGCAGCAAAGATTTCTATTAAGAATTAAGATACTGATTGTTAAAAACCCCAATAAAAGCTTGACGGTCTTTCCTCTCGTGGCGATCGTTGGGTCTGCGCTTCAGCAGGCCCGCTAGTTCAGAGATGCATCACCCCCCACTGTTTCCTAGCCAACTTCCAAGAAACAGCCTTCCCTGCAGCCTTTTATTCAGTGAATGCAAGCACCACCCATTCTAACACCCACAAATGGTTAAAATCACCGCGTGCGTGTGTGTGTGTGTCTTCTTGCCACACAATATATGCTCACAACTGTTAACCACATTTCCTGGTTATCCAAAGGCCATCTCCCCACACCCGTATATGGCTTAACATTAATGGTTCACCATATGCAAGCATAGGCGAGCCCCTAAATGGCCGGGAGTGGACATCCTTCACAAGATAAGGAAACCAGAATCTCACATGAAATCTGCCTGTAGTTAAACAGCTACAGCTGATTACCTCCTGCAGCATCATAGATGTGTCGGACGAACAGAAGAATATCTAACCACGCAGTTTAAGGCACGGTTTACACATTTAAATGCAACAATGGCAACATTTAACAATTTACCCTGACAGTGACGGTACTCCTGACAAACAGAGTCACTCGTTATACAGACGAGGAGTCAATGACTTCTACATAAAAGCAAACAAGAAGTGGTTCACTGGTTGTTTGTAACCAAGAGAAGAAACAGAACGGTTTGGGACGTGTATGAAAAACAAATAAAACCACCATCATCAGAAGAAAAACCTTCAAAATAAAAGCTCAGACTGACCTTGTCGATGATGGCTTCCTGTTTGATGCGGTCGTTCTTGAAGTCGTCGTTGACATCCAGGACGAGAACAGGAAGTTCGCTCAAGTAATCAAAGTCCAACCTTAATGCAAACACAGGTTAAAAAGGCGCTCCTGAACGCACCGCTGAGGCTCTGAGCACGCTCAGTGGCATATAGTTACCTGAGGTTCCTGTGGTAGAGCCAGGCTTCATGTTTGAAGTGCAGCTGCTCAAGGTACTCCAGAGGAATTTCCTGCTCTTCTTGCCGGCCGCGATGAAGCAGCCGCTGCATGCAGCGCTGAAAAATACACACACAAACACGGCACCTGAAGGCAACCGAAGGAAGGAGAGCCCATCACAGAGGGTGATGCGTTTACCCTGAGGTGGCAGGACTCTCCAGGTTCTCCTGTACGTCTTTACCTGTGGCGGGGCTCTGAGGTAGATGATGGCGTCGAGAGCGATGTCGGACTCAAACTGGTTCAGTAACCAGGTGTGCCAGTCCTGATACACACTCCACTCCGTCTCCGACAGGTCGCCACTCTCAAACAGGTTTGACGCAAACACGTACCTGTACACACAGGAGTTACATGTCTCACACCTGTGTCTGTGTTAAATGCGTGCGAGTTACCTGTCAGGTGATCAATGGTCATGAGAATTTACATAATTAAGATTAAGGAACTGACCTCCCAGCCCATTGTTCCCTCAGTGGGCTGGTTTCAGTCATTATGTTTATAAGATTGAAACCTGCAGTCAGCTGAGACTGAAGACGTCACCTGATGATGATGAAACGCTACGTGCAGATGAACAGAAGCAACCTTTTGGAGACCTGTCAGGTAAGTTACCTGTCGGAGTAGACGGAGCGCTCGTAGAACTGGACGGGGTTTTCTGCCTGCTGAAGTTTGATTGATGGCGACTGAAGCTGAGCTCGAACTCTGCTCAGACACGCGTAGCTCTGCACACAGGTGAGACTCACTTGAGACAGGTACACATAGTCTGACACACAGTGCTGCTATGGTAGGGGATGGAGCCAGGTGTGTTACCTGGAAGGTGTAGGACCAGCGGCTGGGTTTATCGTACAGCATCTGCAGCAGGTTTCCTCCACTCTTTTGAGATGAGCTCAGCTCCTGCAGGTAAACAAGCAGGTAAACAAGCAAGTAAACACAGACTTCAGAGAATGTGTGCTGCATTCAGGCTCACCAGGTAAACGTCATCGCTGTCATTCTGCACGTTGCACCACTTGCCAATCGGTTCAGGGATGACCTCCCAGTCCTCTGATGCTGCCTGAAGGAGGCGCACAAATGTCGACTTTCCTGCAGCTGGAGGCACATGGGTGAGACACACGGGTGAGACACAGAAATGTGACAGATCTCTGGTCCTGCCTGATTGGAGGAATCACACCTGTTCAGGTAACCCTGACATGACACAATCTCAGGTTTACTGTTCCACAAAGTGAGCCAAGTTACCATGGTAACATTAGACCTGGTAACAATGACCCACTTCCTGTTATTCTTAGTGAGCTGGCCTTTTCCCTCTTTGCCAGCTGGACCCAAGGCGGCGTGCAGTGTGGAGCTACTGATGCTCCACACACTAATACAGGAAATCAGCATTAATGCTGATGCTGTAGGACTTCCTGTGTGGGTGGGGCTTAAGAAAAGGACCAAAACAGCTGACTTTTGCAGGAAGTCATGTGACCGCAGGATCAAGTAAAACCATGGCAACCATGAGCAGCTGATTCAACCTCTGATTGTCTCTGCTCACACTCCTCACGCTGTCACCTGACCCCAACCTCAGTGATGAGGTCACGTCCTCGCTCTGAAGATCAAAACTCTGACCTGAGACTGAAGAAGTCACCTGGATGAGTGACAAAACGTTTCTCCACAAAACGCTGCGTCCAGATGAACAGAATCAACCTTTGGAGGTCTGACCTCGACTTGCAAACCTCCATCAGTCTGGCTCACCTGAGCCCCGCCCACAGACTCCACATGACCAGCGTTCACCTTCAAACACCTAAAGGAGCAAGCTCCACCTATTTATCACCCAAATTTAAACCTCCGCCTTCTAACCCCAGCAGCACAGCTCCATTAAAAACTGCTGATTATTGATCACAAACAGCTGATTTTCAAAGACAAACAGCTTATAATTGAGTTCAAACAGCTGATGATCAATCGATTATCGTAAGAAATCACTCGGTTGATGGAATCGTCCAGATGATTACTGACTGTTGACAGCAAATTTTGACTATAAACAGCTGGTTATCGATCATCAACAGCTGATTATTGAATGCAGGGCTGAGTATTGACTACAAACAATTGATTTGCGATATAAACAGCAATTGACCATGGACAGCTAACTGTGACTAGAAACAGCTATTTATCGATCACAAACAGCTGATTATTGATGATAAGCGGGCGGTTTTGGCGCCACTTGTTTCCGTGAAGGCGGGAGGCTCACGGACTTACAGACCCGGGCCTGAGAGCTCGTTAACCGGCGGTCCGGGTCGGTCCCCCGGCTCCGTTTGCCCCGGTCGGTCCGGGTCAGTCGGGGTCCGCGAGCGTTCAGCCGGTCCGGGGGGCGCGCGCCCCGGTGAGCTCACCTATGTTTCCTTCGATGGAGATCTTCTTCTCCTTCCTTTGACGGGAAAAGCTGCCGTTCAGCGACGGGCTGCGGGGAGGGGGGCACGGCCTCTTCGGGGGGGTCGCCATGTTCACGGATCGATCGCTGATTATCGACTATTGCTCGCTGCTGTTTTGAAACCCACTGACCGGCGCGCGAGATGCTGCTCAAATTAAACTCCGCGCGCATACAGACTTCCGTTTCCGGGGGCGGAGTCACGCATGAGCAGAGGAGGAGGAGGAGGCCTCCGTCAGTTTCCTTCATGTCCAACATCACACCTGCCTCACTCCACCTGCCTGGCTCTACCTTCTGTTACCTGTGTTCACAGCAGCCTTTCATCTCATCCACAGAGGAGAGAAACACAGTGGGTGGAAACAGTAGCGGTTTTTGAGCGGGGGATTCTCTGGCTGGCTGGAGCAGCATCTAATCACCAACCCGCAAAATAAAAACAAACCAACAAACACGAAAACACCAGACATCATGATACAGACTTATAATTTGCACCGATGTTTTTTCGAAATTTTATACGCGAAAAGTGAGCGCGAGAGCCCTCGGTGCGCCTGCTCGCTGCTGAAGTCAAAGTAAACTTTATTGTCATCTCCGCTACAGACAGTCCAGCATATAGAGACGAGACGACGAGGCTCCAGCTACAGCAGTGCAAGTAAACAAACAATAAATATAAGAAGAGTAAGAGAATAAATATACACTTGAGGACCAGGAGTAAAGGATCAATAACAATTCAAAATCTATGATTTACAGTTTGATGATTTAACCCTTTAAGATCTACCATAGAACCAAGTCTGCCAGAGCTTACTTTATATTTTTACATGGTGTAGTAGCATTTCAAGTTGCTATACATCAATACAACCGTTATAGCCCAAATTTTAATAATATGTCTGCATTAAGTCCAAAGTAATTACATAAATTGCAAAAATGTGCAATAAACTACAAGAAAATTTAAAATCTTTTTTTTTACATATATTTCTACTTAGAGAAATTCAAGAGGCTTATCCCTGAAAACTTTAAATAGAAAAACATTGCAAAAATAAAACTTCAAGTAAAACACAAGCACTTCTGTTAAATTATTGCAGAGTGCCCACATTGTAATTCAACAAAATATCAGTGAACTATTTGGCACTGTCTCCAGCTTTCAGAATAATAAATAAACACTTCTGTTTGGAATAAAGTAAATAAAAATTAGGTTTCAGAATGAAATAAACAATGGACACAGAATGTCCATATTGTTTGTTTGTTAATTTATTTCAAACATGTAAACAATATACAGGTACATTTAGTATGTGGAGTATGTGGCAGGGACTAAACACGATCGCAGACTTTAGAGGGAAAACCAGCACACCGCAGACCA
>NW_024583006.1:165029-174578 GCF_018398535.1 Haplochromis burtoni
TCAGGCGATTAGAGGATCATCAGGGGTCCTTTTGACCCTCTGTGGGGGGAAACTCCCACTAGGTTTATATCTGGGACTCTCCACCAGTGAACTGAAGAAGATTCTCGGATGAGAGGTGAAACGTCTTCAAGCAACCTAAAGAAGTCCAGACGCTTTTCTTTCCAAGCTCCTTTGACTACGATGACCTGGATGACTGAGAACCTTCACAGACGCATTTAACTGAGAGCCATGCTAGGCTCAGAGAGACTCTGCTGACCTGCCCTGCGGTCATGCAGGGACTTCATCAAGCTTGTTTTTTCTGTTCTTTGTGTTTGATTAAAGAATGTTAGCTACTGCTCACCGCTCGTCTGCAGGCTTTATTTAAACGGAAAACTTCCACAACAGACAACAGCCTGTCTGCTTACTTTATTAATAAAGACTCACAGCTGGAACTGCTTCAGCACAGAGGAGGGCCTAATCCAGCTCAACACCGTCAGAGGTAACTGCGGTGACGCATAGAAGCTCCAAGTTAAGAGTTTCATCAGAGCAGCTTAAATCAGACAGAAAATGAATGGAGTCTGGTTGGAACAGATTACCTTTCAGAGGTTTTTTATTCCTCTTCATTAAGAGTCAATCACCAATCAATAACCAGTCCGTACTGGCTTCTTCATGATCAGTAACTAAACTGATCAGCAGACAGGTGAACCGCTGCTCTGTGGTGTGATGTCACAGCTGTGAGCAACGACATCACTGTGACATCATCACCTGTTGTTGTTGTTGGGGTTCTGGATGAAGTTGATGGAGTAGGCGCCGCTGGCGGCGTCCTGGTTCACCTGGAAGTTGTTGGTGGAGAGTCCGAACGGCCGCAGGACCATGTTACCTAGGTCCTTCAGCTTACCTGTGGGTCAGAGGTCACAGAGATCACAGCTCCATTGTATGTCTAATGTATGGCTTTTATTGTGAAAGGACTCCAGGCCCTGAGCTATCAGGCTGCAGGCTTTTATTGTTTAAGTCGCATCTCTGTAATGTGAACAATCAGAGCCAACAGCTGATCAGAGTTCATGTCTGATCTGTGTGTGCCTTTAAAATCATGTGGATCGATCATGTGATTTCATTTCAGTCTTGTCACCGATTGGCTCCTCTCACCTGTCACAGGTGATGTTATGGCTGAAAAACACTGTCTCCACCTGAACAGGTACCAAGCTGCATGTCGCACCGACAGGTACGTACTAGACAATCATGGATGATTGATTAATGGTGTGTTCAGGTGCAATACGTACTAAGCATCTCCTCCTTCAGCTTCTCGTTCCTCTCCTGGATCTGTAGAGGCAGCCTCTGATAGAGACACACAGGTGGACACAGGGTGGGAGACACAGGTGGAGGGAGAGAGAGAGAGGTCAGCTGTGTAAGTCTGTTTTTCGTCCCTTTCACGCCTCCTTAGCGCTGACCCCTGACCTCAGAGGGGGCTGAACCTGAATAAGCACAGGAGGCCCTGGTAAACCCTACTGGTCGCTCTGCACGCCACTGTGACACCATCAGATTGGCACAGGAAGCTGCTGTAGTCGCCACGTTAGACGGAGGAGAAGAAGAAGTCAGAACTAGAAGCAAAGTTTGAAGATCTGAGACACTGTCGAGTGTTTGTTTCAACGATTTTTCCGCAGACTGCTGCAGCAGCTCTGACCGTGTAGGAAACGAGGAGGCGTTTCTCTTTTACTGGCTGAGGTGTTTTTGCAGGAGGTGGCGCAGAGCCATTGCAGGGGGGGTCGTGGTATGAATGAAAACAAAACAAACAAAACAAAACAATGTTTGGACGCAGCAAGCATAATGAACATTGTTTTGATGGGGCTCCCACACAAACACAAAGCAGAGGATGAAGCGTCACCAGATATGCTTCCAAACCAGCTTCCTTCCAGGCCAAAGACTAGAACGTGTGATGAAGCATATCTCGCTTTAATACAGATTTTACTTGCTGTCAAATCTTGTTTATTTTGGGTTGTTTTGTTTTCACCCATTGTTTTCTGTCTGTCACTGACAGTAAACTGCAATGAAGTTTGAAAACAAAATATGTGCGTGTGATAGGAGGATGTGTTTGTGCGGGGGGCCTAGCAAAAAAAGTTTGGGAACCACTGTTTTACTGAGTGAGGAAGCTCTGAGAGTTGTGACTGTCTTTAACAGGGACGAATCAGAGGTCATGCACGGTGATGTAAACATGCCAGACTCAAGTAAAAGTAAAGGTGCGCCTGCAGCCCCAGCGGATACACTCATCAAATAAACTGTGTTTGAGACGTGTAGCAGCTGCTTCAGTTTAACCAAAAGGCATTTCCAGTGGAAACTGGCCGACGTATCCTCACCATAACCATGTATAATATCCACAAAACTTAAAAAGCAAAGTCGAACTAAAACGTACTAAAAATGTCCTCTGTACCTCAAGATGGCGCTGGTGTACGTGGTCGTCTGTTGCTGTCAGTTTTGTTTGTTTTTATATTGCTCCTGTCGTGTGTTACTCAAGAAATCGGGTCGTTACTGGTGTACGATCGCCAATCGCTTCTGAACCTCCGAAGTTCTGGACAAAATACAGCTCCATTTTCTAACGGAGGTCAGAATTCATGGTGTCCGCTGCTGTCACATATCCTAACTTGCCTATGCCGTGCTGTCATGCTACCTCCCCGGCGAAGCGTCGGGGTAGGCGCAGTGGTCGGCTGGTCAAACTCAAGATCTCTTTGGTGCACCATCTCACTACCGTCATAGATTATTTCCTGGAGTTTTTGTGCACCAACGTTTCCTGGACCCCGTGGGTTCCTGCCTCATCCCCGTGGTCTGCCAGGATGACGCGCTACTCCTCCGTGACCCGTCCTCCTCGGCTCAACGTGCGCCGGGCGAACCTCGACAATCTGAGGCCGCTGTGTCGGACTCCCTGTGCCGCTGGGGCTTTTACCTCATCCCCGGCGCCTGTCAGGATTGGGCTGGTAAACGCCAGATCACTCGTGAACAAATCTTTTATTCTGAATGAGTCCGTCATCTCCTGGAAATTGGACTTCATGTGTGTCACGGAGACTTGGCTTAACACTGGTGAGTCCAGTATTTTATCCGAACTTTTACCAGCGGGTTGTTCCTATTTTAACACACCAAGGACATCAGGGAGAGGAGGAGGTACGGCGGTTGTTTTTAAAAAGGAATTTAAATGTAAACAGTGTGTTTTACAGCCCTCGTCTTCCAGCTTTGAGCTCACGTGTTTTTAAGTCAGTCGCTCTAACTCTGTGCTCTTTGCTGTTATTTATCGTCCCCCTAAATACAATCAGAATTTCATAAATGACTTTTCAGAATTTCTAGCTGGGATTATGCCCAACTACGATCATGTTCTTATTGTGGGAGATTTTAATATCCATGTCTGCTGCCCTGACAAACCTCTGGTGAAGGAGTTTTTAAGCCTCATTGACTCTTTTAATCTGGTCCAGCCCGTACCTGGTCCCACACATGAACACGGACACACACTAGACCTGGTCTTGTCACACAGTCTACCTGTGTCTAACGTGGAAGTGACTGACACTGCCTTCTCTGACCATGTGGCTGTATTATTTGATGATGTGTTTTCACACACTACAGTTCAAACCGGTGCTCCCGTTCACCGCTGTCGGATTATTAACCCTTTCACTGCTGCCCAGTTCTCCTCTGCTTTTAACCAGCTGTCTATCCCCGCCGATCGTACTCCCTTGGACACAGAGGACCTCAGCTCCTGGTTTCAATCTTCTTGCCTAACCATTCTGGACTCTGTGGCACCATTAAAAACCAGGAAGCCCAAGGCTAAAACGGACCCTTGGTTTAACGACGCCACTCGGACTGTGAGGAGGGAGTGTCGTAGAGCTGAACGCAGATGGAAGAGGGACAAACTGCAGGTGTCTCTGCAAATCCTAAAGGACTGCTGGCGCCTCTATCAGGATGCAGTCAAAGAGGCTAAAAGAAAATACTTCTCTAAGATCATTTCCTCCAACAGTCACAATCCACGTGTGTTATTTAAATCTATTGACTTAGTCTTAAATGCTCCACAAAGTGGCTGCTTGGAGGCCTCTCATAAACTAATGATTTTATGTGTTTTTCATTGAGAAGGTTGCAGCCACGCGGGCACTCATGAGTCTGACCCCTCTGTCTTGATCCCTTGCTCTGCTGTTTTTAACCAGTTTGAGCCTGTGACTCTTTCTTATTTAGAGGATGTGGTCGGCCACCTGAGGCCCTCTGGTTCCCCAAATGATCCTGTCCCACCACAATTTTTTAAGGAGATTTTTCCTAGCATAGGCCAGGCTGTTCTTACTGTTATAAACAGCAGTTTAATATCTGGTGTAGTCCCTGCTCATTTTAAGCATGCAGTAGTACAACCCTTGCCCTGGACCTGCCCTGGACCACACTGTGTTGGCTAACTACAGACCTCTCTCCAAGTTGTCTTTTATGTCTAAAATCTTAGAGAAAATTGTACACTGCCAATTGATGTTTTTTTTAAAGGAGAATGGTGTCCTAGAGGTCTTCCAATCAGGTTTTAAAAACTTTCATAGCACGGAGTCAGCACTCTTAAAGGTTTTTAATGATATCTTCCTTACCTGTGACTCTGGTAATCATGATGTTCTTGTCCTCCTTGACCTAACAGCTGCCTTTGACACTGTAGACCACAACATTTTACTGTCTCGCTTGCACCATCTTGCAGGCATTCGTGGTACTGCTTTGAAATGGTTTAGGTCTTATCTTTCTGACAGAACTATTAGTGTTAACTTTTCTCAATTTTAGGGCCTCTACTTTTTTCATTATATTTACAGCCCCTGGGAACCATCCTCAGAAGGCATGGAATATCCTTCCACTGCTATTAAGCCACTTCTAGCATCTCTAGAAGACATTAAATCTTGGATGTCCCTAAACTTTCTAAGATGTAATTCAAGCAAAACTGAGGTGATTCTGTTTGGTCCTAGTGGACCTTGTGAACCCTCCGCTATTGATTTGGGACCCCTGGCAGAGTATTTTAAATCTGTTGTTACTAACCTGGGTTTTAAGATGGACAGTGATTTTAAATTAGACAGTCAAATTAGGGCTATTGTCAAGTCCAATTTTTATCATTTAAGGCGTTTGGCAAAGAGAAGACCTATTTTATCCAGGCTGCATTTTGAAACAGTAATCGATGCTTTTATTCCATCTCGTTTAGATTACTGTAATGTGCTGTATTTTGGAGTTAGTCAGCGTCTTCTCTCTCGTCTGCAGCTGGTCCAAAATGCTGCTGCACGACTTTTAACCAGAACTCGTAAAAGAGAGCACATAACTCCCATCCTGGCTTCACTCCATTGGCTGCCTGTATATCTTAGAGTTCAATTTAAAATAATCATGTTTGTTTTTAAATGCTTAAACCAGGGCTGCCCAATTCCAGTCCTCGAGAGCTACTATCCTGCAGCTTTTAGATGCATCCCTACTCCAACACAGCTGAATCAAATGGTTTGATTACCTCTTCAGCATGCCATCATGTTTGGCAAAGGCCTGATAACAAGCCATTCATTTGATTCGGGCGTGTGGGAACAAGGATGCATCTAAAAGCTGCAGGACGGTAGCTCTCGAGGACCGGGATTGGGCACCCCTGGCTTAAATGGTCTTGCCCCAACTTACCTCTCTGAGCTTCTTCGTCCTTACCCACCCCCCAGGTCTGCTCCTGGAGGTACCCAGGTCCAAGAGGAAGCTCAGAGGGGGCGGGGCCTTCTCTGCCCCAGCACATTAGAGAGGCCCCCTCACTGTCCACTTTTAATGTAAAACCCGTTTTTACTTCTTGGCTTATGACACAGTCAGACCTTGATTTTATTGATTTAATTCTTATGTGATGATTTTATTGTTTTAAACGTTTTTATATCGTCATCCGATATATATCGTTATATCGAACAGCCCTACGGACTCGCGTACTTGAGAATTGAGAAAGGGCCATTGTACCGGTATTACCGTGAACTGTATAATATAGCCCAGTCCTAGCAGGGAGGCAGTTTATGTAAGGTGTGGTTACAGGGGGCGGGAGCCTGCAGTACAGGGAAGGCGATGTGACGCCATACATACGTACACATTTCTTTCTAAACACGACTGAATCCACAGAGGAACATCCTCACAAAAACAAGCTGAGTTAGACAATGACTGATGGTGTCAAACAGATGGTGCAGGTGATTCCAGCTGTTCTCCCTCACAGCAGGTGTTTGATTTCACTTCCTGACAGCGCCCACATCGTCTGAGGCCTGCCCAGAGTCTGTGTGTTCTCCAAGCATCAAACCGGGGACCCTTCACATGTAAGAGTTAAGCTGTTAATCACCACAGGAAGTCTATAAGATCTGCACCAACACGAGCGCTCTTCTTCTACAGAGAAGTAACCTCAGCAGGGCTCTGAGAACACTCTGACCTGGCGCCGTCATGAACACACTACAGCAGTTACCATGGTGACCTGCCTACACGACAGACAAACTGCATCAGCCCACAGACGTCCTTAGTTTGAGAACTTTCAGTGAATTTATATTCATCATGTTTTCACCTACAGAGTACTCCATCAGCCGGTCATCTCTTTAACGGGTTCACTTCCTGTTTTTAAAACTCCGCTAACTGGCATCACAATTTAAAGACTGATAAATTATACAAATGAAATGGAGATTTCATGTAAACTCCAGCTTCTTTGGCTTTTAGCCCACATTTTAGGTTTTAACATTGAACAGAGCTTGCCTGGTTCTGCTTTGTCCCACAGTCAGTGAACTCACCATGGCCGCCTGCCTGGCAGCAACATTATTTGGGTCTCGTTCCAGAACCTTCTGGTAGTCCTCCAGAGCCTCGTCCAGCTTTTCTGTCTGCTCGTAAAGCTCCGCCCTCCTCAGCAGCGCCCGCAGGTAGTCAGGATCCAGCGCTATTGCTATGGGAACCACAAAGCCAATCAGTCAGTACAATGAATAATCATTACACAGCCGCTGCTACCCAGGAGGGGTGTGATGTCATCGCTCACCTCTGCTGCAGTCTGAGATCGCCTGCTCCTTCAGATCCTGACAGAGACACACACTGTAAGCACGCCGCTAACCTGTTAGCACGCAGCTAATGGCATTACTGATAACAGATCATTGCTAACATGCAGTGTTTTGCACCTTTCAAACTTTTGCTCTCATTGGTCGATCAGGAGGAAACGCCCACCTGCTGCAGCACGAACCTGGTGACTCGAGCAAACTGCAGTCGCAACATTAAATGTCCAGCGGCCTAATTTGGGGCTGTGTGATGCCCACGCACAGGGCATCACACAGGAAGTGACACAGGAAGTAGAAAACGTTAGGGGGGTACCCAAGTTTCAGAGGGAAACGAGCGATGTTTACAGCGTGTGGACGCTTCCTCCTGATTGGATGAGGTGTATCTGTGTGCAGAGCCACAAAAGGACTAACCAACACAAAGCTGTGTTAGAGGTGAAGCAGGTACTCATAGAACCAGACTTCTGTCACATCGACGGCTCTACATCCTTCATGTTAGCAACGATACTGGCATAGAGCTAGCGTGTTTATAGCATGTTACCAGGTGCAGCCTTGCGGCGGCTCTGTTGGAGAACAGCACAGCTCGCTCTCTGCTGAAACAGACGGGGCACACAGACAGCGCATCCGTGTAGTTTCGCCCCGCCTCCGCCCAGTCTGTGGGAACAACAAGCAAATGTTACGCACAGAGCCCAGAGCAGGTCACCACGGTAACAGATCAACATGTATGACATCACCATTTCTGAAGACGGCTCAGTTTCCTGATGAGCAACAGTAATAAATAATATTGATTGCTCCAGCAGGTCAGACTGAAAGTGATCATGTGATCAAGTCTCTGTCATTCAGCTGCAAACACAGAGCACACACCTGAACACGTGTTCATCCAATCACATTCATTCACCCTGATCTGATTTCACGTCTCCTTCATCAGGCCGTGGGAGAGGAATCTTTCACGTTTCCATGGATACAGGTTAAAGTCTCACAGTGCAGGCGGCAGTGCTGAGCATGCTCAGACACAAAATCATTCACGGCAATCAAAATTTATTTTCCCGCCACAGATCACCAGATTCTGCTGGTCTGAGTCAGAGGTCGTTCAGGGTCAGAGGTCACACAGACTCTCACCTGTGGTTTAGGCAGCTCTCAGGGTTCGTGTTTGTGTGAGATGAGTCACATGATCCATACTGCCCTTTTTAAATGGGTCAGAAGCAGCCAGCCCCGCCCCTTTCATTTGACCGTGTACGGGAAACCCTGATAGTGTGACCTCTGACCCCTTGCAGTATGCAGGAGCTCCACAGTGCTGATCTCACAGACTCACCTCCCCTCTTAAAGTGGGCGTTTCCCGCCTCCTTCAGACTGATGCTCTGCTGCCGTCGACTCTGAAAAAGAAGAACTCTGATTTACCACCGTGTGCCGACACCTAAATGTCTCTCAATGCAGGTACTGGTCAGCAGGTATTACCTCCTTCTCCCCCTCGGTCAGCTCCTTTTCCATCTCCCTCAGGTAATCATCATCAAACTCTACGGCTGGGCTCACCTCCTCCTTCAGCTCTGTGTCAGAGTCATGCAGGGAGACTCCATCTTGTTGCTCCTTCACCTCCTCCTCTTCCTTCACCCCGTCTACCCCCTCCTGCCCCTGCTCCACATCCTCTGTCTCCAGTGGAGCTTTCACCTCCTTCTCGTCCTCCTCTTCCTTCAGTCTGTCTCCCCGCTCCTCTCCCCGGTGTCCTTCTGCTGCCTCCCTCTCTGTGTCTCCTCGTTCAGTCTGTGTGTGTTTAAAATGAACGTCCTGCTGGCTCTCCTCTCCTCCTGCAGTGGGGTCAGGAGGCTCCAGCGTGTCCGGACAGTCATAGAAGTCCTCCTCGTGCTCCTCCTCCTCGGCCCTGCTGTGTCTCTGTATGCCTCCTCCGCTCATTCTGAAACTCTGAGCTAAAATAAAAATTTAACAAACTGATTAGAGGCCTGACCTTTGACGTCACACAGAGCCAGTGTTAGCCAGCTAGCTGCACTGAGCTAACAGCTTCAGTTCCTGCTGAGCCTCACTCTTCTTCTGTGGCGATCAGCTGATCAGCCATTGAAGGATCGGCGCGATTCGCGTCTGCGTCACTTCCTGTTGATCAGCCGGTATTGATCACTGGTCAGGTTTCTGTTTGTTTACTAAGGAGCTACATGCTAACAGCTAAGCTAACGGTCAGCTGGGACGCTACACGCACGTGTCAGTCGTAACTATGTCACGGCTCTGCCTGACGTCATCGAGGTGACAGTCCGTTGCATATCGATAACCACAGAAACGTTAAAATCTGCTGCTTTTCGGTCTCACCTGTAAACACCGGTGAATCTGCGCGACCACGCTCACTGACGTCATTTCCTATACGAGGAACGCTTCCGTTTCCTATTTAAAGTGTCCTGTAGGTACCGCCCCCTGCCGGAGGAGTAGTTTGGTCTTTTTTATTTTGATATGAACTTTATTTGACTATCCAGAGTTGGGACCAGGAAGCAGAGTTGCAGTCTTACACGCCTCTCTGCAGCTTCTCTCCTCCTGCTACCCCCCAAAAACCCATCTCCATAGAGACTGT
>NW_024583006.1:176065-206026 GCF_018398535.1 Haplochromis burtoni
CTGGGACAGGAGGAGGTGCGGAGGGTCAGAGTAACAGAGGAGGTGCAGAGGTTCGGAGTGACAGAGGAGGACGCTGGGACAGGAGGAGGTGCGGAGGGTCTTAGTAACAGAGGAGGTGCAGAGGATTTGAGTAACAGAGGAGGACGCTGTGACAGGAGGAGGTGCGGAGGGTCAGAGTAACAGAGGAGGTGCAGAGGTTCGGAGTGACAGAGGAGGACGCTGTGACAGGAGGAGGTGCGGAGGGTCTTAGCAACAGAAACTAAGCATACCAAACCAGTTATTGTCATTCATCACAAGGATTCAATTTGTTGAATTTCATTTATTTTGTTTAGACTGATACAAACAGAGAAGAGATTTTAGAATCACAGATTTGATATTTTCTCTGCATTCAACACATTTCTGTTCTGGTTGTTACTGATAAACATAAAAAGTTGAACGCATCTTTTTGGTCACTGTATTCTGCTGCCACCTGCTGACAGAGTTGGATATTACGCCATAATGAAAGTTTTAGAATAAAATCTTTATTTCATAGACTTGATTAATCAGATCTTTATTTGAAACAATCAAACTTGATTGATTTCTCTTTGGAAATGTGTTTCCATCTAGTCAGCTGTTAGTGTGTCATGTGACTCTTTTATAATCGGAACACGTGGAAGGTCACAGTGGATCTTTAAAGTGTGATGAAGAGGAGGAACGTCGGGTCTGAGCGACCCAGGAAGCAAAGGCTGAGACTCGAGCATAGACTCCGGGTTTCTGAGGAAGTCCACAGCCTGCGCCAAATGAGGTCACACCTGTGAGGAACCAATCAGAGAGCAGCGTTCCGTCAAACCTAATGTGAGGCTTATATCTATATTCTGTGTGTGTGTGCGTGTCTGTGTGTGAGACACCAACCAATCAGAGTCCAGCTTCCATCATCCAGACACATCAGAGGACCACCAGAGTCGCCCTGAAAACACCACATTTAAACTTACACACTTACAGCTTACAGACCATCAGCACTGAGAGCACAGCCTGAGAGTCACATCCATGTTACAGGTTCATCCTTTACTCAGTACGACATGCAAAAGAATCAGAATCTGAACACTTTATTAATCCCTGAAGAAATGATGTGTTTACAGTCACTCTGAGACGATAAGAGGAACAGGCTGAATTATATAATACAATGTGTTATAACGTTACAAAATATAAGAAAGAGCTCTAATATATACAAATAAGTCAATTATAAATATCCAGAATATTACTGTGTGACTGACATGTGACTCTAACCTGTAAAACCTTGTTATTTTACTGTGGAGCGTGTGCAGGTAGTGAGGTTGTAACTACTGCACTGTGTGCTGTGCATTAGATGGAGGAGTTGTACAGCCACTGGCAGGAATGATTTCCTGTGTTGTTTAGTAGTGTATTATGGGTAATCTCAGTCTCCCACTGAGCGTGCTCCTGTGAGTGGCCAGCATGTCATGGAGTGGGTGGGAGGTCCAGCATTGTCCTTATCTTGGACAATATCCACCTCTTAGACACCACCCTAAGGGAGTCTGGCCCCACAACGTTACTAGGTTTGTGATCAGTTTATTGAGCCTGTTGGCATCGGCGACCCCCAACTTGCTGCTCCAGCATGCAGCAGCAGAGAGGATAGCACTGGCCCCAACAGACTCATAGAAAATCCTGAGCATTGTCAGACAGATGTTGAAGGACTTCAGAGAGTCTGGCCCTTCCTGTATAGTGCAATGGTGTTTTAAACCCAGTACAGTTTGTTATCTACGTGTGCTCTAAAGTATTTATAGTCCTCCACCATAAAAGGGGGTCATACGTTTGCTTGTCCTCCAAAGACTGAACTATACAAACTGAAGTGAATGCTGCAGTACTTCTGTATAAAGAACTGCCGTTAGGTCCAGACGCTGCACATGTACCTTCATCTGTCCCTGCAGTCTAAAGAAGAGCTGAGGAGGTGACATGCAGAGTGTGTTGTTCAGATATGAATGGTGTCCTCCTTTGGTGTACAGTAACCTGATGACATAGGGTGGATGTTTAAGGGTTTCTGACTCAGCCCAGCACAGAGTAACCACCATTCGAGTGGATACAGTGGGTGAGAGTGTGTAAACATCTGCATGAGCTGAATAATGAATTTGATATTGTAGGAAAGTTTTTTTTGCATGAGTTTGAACTATCTGAACGGTAAGTACTGGGTAACACCTTCTCCTCTGTCAGTAAGTTTTCGTCAGTGAGCTGAGAGTTATTCAGGGTCTGTTTGGAGGGCTCCGGTTGGTTCTTCCTGATAAAGGCTCTGAGTTCTGGTCACTGATTAAATTGATGCTGTTTAGTTCAGGACCTCTGAGGGTAAAACCTTCATTCTTTTAGCTGGTTCACCTCAGAGGTTCTTCTCACCTGTCTAACAGCCCTCCACCTTATTCTCTGTCTCCACCTGTCTACTGAGGTGATGAAAACTATTTTTAAAGTTTTTACAGCTTCTCCTACTCTGCGACACTGAGTTGAATGTTTGTGCTGTTGTTGGAGTCAGAGGATCTAGAACGTTCCTAGTTTTGAATAAGCTGAAGCTTTAGGCCTAAGACTTTAAGCTCTGATCTTTTGGTGCCCAAACTTTAGCATTACCCTGTCTGTGTTATGGTGGATGTTTGGAGTCCAGGTGAGAGGTTACCTGACAGGAGTCGACCCCTCCCTCTTGGTATCCGGCACAGAGCATGCTGGAGGTGATGGTGTACTCGGGTAGCTGCTGTTGACACAGATCCTGATCCACCAGTGGAATCTCGGCTTCCTGGAGAACATTGGGGAGAGAACCTGAGAGAGAGAGATAGGAAGTGAGAGTGACTGCTAACATGGACTCTACAATAAAGATGACTGCAGTGGTGTCATCCAGTGGTTTTCAAAGTGCAACAGCCCCAACATTTTGGGATTTTTTTGCTTCAGAGAGCGGACATATTTGTACAAGAGGGTAGCGTGTGTTACGGAATAAATATATATTCTTAGTGCTTATTTTCTGTTTATATTGTTTTATAGAGCCCAGTATAGAAGAAACGGCACTTTGAGTTAAAATGTGTGGTAAAGGTCACAGAGTACTGTGTAAGACAGGAAACTCTGCACGCTTTGTGCAGGCCTGCAGAGTACAGGAAGTGAAACTAGGTAGAGTGCAGAGCAGGAGTTGTTTTGATCGAAACTATGTGTGACTATGTGTGACGTATAACAGAACTATATTATACGCATTTGGCTTGTAATGCTATAGATTTGCTCAGGATTTGGCCTGTGCTCATCCCTTTCCGGAAAGTAATGCTTGAATAAAATAATAATTATTTTTGACCACACTGAGTCGGAGTCTTTCTCTGTCAGTAAAAGAATATCAAAGAACTGAATTTGATAATTGGTGCTGTGAACCTGGATTCTTTTATGGCTGAGAGGACAAATTTGGTCCAAGGTGGGATCGTGAAATGAGGCAAACAGAGGACCGGTCCAAATTTAAAGGTAGGTAATTTAATTAATATTTTAATTAATTAATATTTGTTTAAAAAAAAAAAAAGCAAAGTGTGCGTATTGGATGAATTCTAAATTATCTGTTCGCCGAGTTAATGATCTTCACCATTAAATTGGCTCAGTAGTGGTGAAATTAAACTAAATTATAAAATTGTTTCAGTAGATTTCTGGTAAATGTCCATGGTGAGTTTGGGGTAATTTGTGACAATAAAAGTAAAGTCTGGGGAAATATCTAATGAAAATTTATTGCTGTTAATGTTGGGGTAAATTTTAAAGTTGATGGGTTGTGTGTAATGTGAATTGTGTTGTGTCAGCCAAGAAAAACAGATTAGAGTAGGGAATTGAGCATTTGTTTCAGGGTTGGTCCCTTTTGGTCAGAAGGCTAGGCCTGGACATCAGTAAACTGGTGGTTAGAGTCCCAGTTAAATTAATTTCAGGACTGGAGTGGGACTCCTAAGAGTGCACACAAGTTCAGGGGTGAGAAACCCCCCCCCTTTGTTTTGGATGCAGGGCAAGGTCCTGCAGCGTCAGGTCATCTCAGTTAGCCACTGCCAAGACTTGGGACTTTGGTTAACGGCCAGTGGTCAGGGACCACTTTCTGTGCATTGTTTGAGTGAAGAGGCCGGGCCTCAGGCGTGACCACCTCAATGTAGAGTGGCGGGTGAAGCGAAGAGAGCCGAGAAAGTAAAGCTTCCGGTCAAGCTGCGGGAAACGCTTTTAAATTAATATAGGACTTAGAAATCTGGCCCCTGTCCGGGACAGAAACGGGTTAATTGATCAGCAGGTGAGACCTGGGCGTATAGGCTTTTAAAGTTGTCGAAATTGTGTAGGAACACTGGTACCAGGGAAGATGATGTAAAGTGTGTTATGGAAATGGAAATAATGTATCTTGGCATTTGGTGTCTTTATAAACGTGTGAATATATAAGGGAAGTGTAAAATTGTTCTTTGGATGAATGGTCAGAAGTGCATGTTGTTTTGAAAGTGTGATAGAAAAGGGTGTGGCGTGTGTGTGAGAAGATTTGTTAAATGAGTTGAGTGAAGTGTGCTAAAATGCTGCTGAAAGGATTGTGTGAACTGTGCTGCAGAGCTGCGCTAAGAGAATGTTGACGTGTGTTGACAAACTGTTAATTGTGCTGAAGATTTGTGCTAAAGGAATTCTGCTAATTATGCTGAGGACTTTGATGCGAAGGATTTCTCTTGGTTAATGCTTGCAAATGTAAAGAGCTTAGTATATATATGTGTGAAGCTGTTCAGCTTGCGTGTGTGGCTGAGGGTGCATTCTTTTTATATAAAAATGAGTAGAATTACAGAGGGTACAGTATATAGAGTGTGAACATAAAACAAGAGTTCGATTAGGCTGTAGGAATTGATGAAAATGCAGTGAAGTGTGTGTGTGTGTCTGTAAGAAGCACAGAAGCACTGGGAGAGTGTGTGTGTCTGTGACAGGAAGTGAAATGTTTGTAGGCAGTGTGCAGGAAATTGCCTGATGTGTGTGCAACGTGAGAGAGAGAAAGATGTCTTAAAATCTAGATAGAAGAATTAGAGAAATGAAAGGAAATGATATTAAATAAATGTCTTAGTGTGTTAATACAGGTGCCCATGGACTTGGCTCAGCCTTGTGGAACAGTACAGCGGCCAGAACAAAATCATAGTTTAACTTAATTGGGACGACAAACAGTCCAGGCTTTGGCTGAAATTTCACAGCTTCACCGCTCATCCTGTCCTTATCCTGTGAAGAAGCTTAAAGGATGGTCAATCTCTTTCTGAAGACAGACAGAGCAACACCGTGAACTTGAAGAATTAACAGCAGGCAACAAACAGACAGCAGGACTGACCTAAAACACTGAAGGGTCCAGCAGAAAGTAATGCTTGAATAAAATAATAATTATTTTTGACCACACTGAGTCTTTCTCTGTCAGTAAAAGAATATCAAAGAACCGAATTTGATATGTGCTAACTTATCAGCTGCTAACTTAGTTATAAGTCGGCATCCACAGACTGTAGGTGAGCATGATATCACTTGCTCAGCAGTAACATCCATTGCTTCAGTCTTAGCTGCTGCAGGTTAAACCACTCCAGCTCCTTTTTGCTTGTGTTAATGCTAGCACCATTTTGCTGTGTCAACCTGCCTTTACCATACTATAAGACTATTCCTTATTCAATTCAATTCAATTTTATTTATATAGTGCCAAATCACAACAAAAGTCGCCTCAAGGCGCTTCATAGGTACAGACCCAACAATCATATGACCGCCTATGAGCAGCACTTTGGCGACAGTGGGAAGGAAAAACTCCCTTTTAACAGGAAGAAACCTCCAGCAGAACCAGGCTCAGGGAGGGGCGGGGCCATCTGCTGTGATTGGTTGGGGTGAGAGAAGGAAGACAGGATAAAGACATGCTGTGGAAGAGAGACAGAGATTAATAACAGATATGATTCAATGCAGAGAGGTCTGTTAACACATAGTGAGTGAGAAAAGTGACTGGAAAGGAAAAACGCTATCTCTTTTTTTTTTTTTTCTTTTTTTTTTGCCTGTCCCGTTTGGCTCTTTTGCCATCAGAATTGTTGTCTAAAGGCAAAGAAAGATACCCAACGGATTTTACTTTACCAAACTGACCATCCCAGCCTTGCCGTAATGGTCCCTTTGATTCACCTTTTATTGTTTATTTTATTTTCACTTACTGAATACGGGACAGACTTGACTGGGGGAAAGAAGGGGAGAAAGAAAGAGGGAAAGAGAAACAGCTGAGAAGAGGGACGGGGGAGAAGGGCAAAAGACAAAAACCAACAGAACGGGCAGAGAAAAAAAATGCATATATCAATAACGCTATCTCCTATAATAACACTTAGTTCACAGGTGACCCCTTTCACTCCGCCCACCACCTGTTTGACCTGCTGGTTGGTGCCTCAGGTCAATCAGCTCATGTCCCTCCAGACTCACTAACAGCTTCTTCCCCTGAGCCATTCGGACTGTTAACAAACACTATTCCCCACACCTTCTCCTGCCCACCTGCCCACCAATCTGAGCCATGGTCTGAGTAACTCTCATCACTCACGCCACTAAGTGGTTAGGGCAAGTCCTTTTGCACTACTTTCAAGCACTTTGCAACTTGTTCTGTATTTTGTACCTTTCAATTGTTTTTTTTTTCTTTTTTTTAGGAAATATATTTCTCTTGATTGTTCCCTAATCCTGATTGGATCTATTTTGAATTGTCGGAATTACATCTTGTTATAATAACCAGTACAGTTCTGTTTCATTCATTCCTATTAAATATTATCTGTAGGGAGAATATTGGAGAATATGTAATTCAAAATACTATCTTCCAAGCAGAGACAGAATTTACAATTAACCTGAATAAAGCGTTTGTTTAGAGTTTGTGCTGCAGATGTGGAAGCATTGTACATCCCAATCCAGTATCATAACAAAACTACATTATTTTAGCAAAGAATTATAAGAATTATAATGTTACTGAATTTACGTTTACCCTTAGCCAGCAGTTTTAAATTTCCCTCAGTGTCGCCTGCTCTGGCCCCTGGAAGACAATTGACTATGGTTGCCGGTGTCTCTAGCTTCAAATGTCTGAGAACAGAATGACCAATTACCAGAGTCAGTACGCTACCTTCGGCTGCATCAGCTACAGGGGCTAGCTACGGGTGAATGAAGGGTGCGAAGCAGAGTCTCCAATTCAGTAATCCTGGCCTCCAGAGCTGCAAATATGCTACATTTGTTACAGGTATCATTACTGCCAAAGGAGGCGGAGGTGTAACTGACACAATGAGCAGGAAAGTGCAGGAGGGACAGGTGAAGAGGCCATGCTGCTAGCGAGTCGGCTACGAGCTAAGCTAAGATAGAGAATCAGTAAAGACACAGTGAGTGAATACTTTGGCTATAAATTAGGGAGTGAGTACACAGAGAGTGTGCTTCGGATGAAGCACGTGAAGATTATACTATGAAATAACAATTTATCTATAAGTTTTTAATTAAATTGCTACACAGACAAGCTACACAAAAACACCACTGTGTGTTGGAACCAATGACTGTATAAAACCAATGACTTTTATACAGTCACTGGTTGGAACAGAAACAGGAAGTGATACTCTACCGCAGAGAGCGAGAAACCAAGTAACAGCGCCACCCAAAAAGGTAATCATAATAATAAGCCTTAATTTAATTTAAATACGCAAGTTATAAAAGCATCCTCCCCCTGTACAGGTGTTATGAAGAAGTTCATTGGTAATGAACTTTATGATAGAGAACAGGTGGACCTGTACAGGACGAGACTGTGGAGGTCAAAGGTTGTGCAACCTGGTGCTTGGTTACCGTCAGTGTTTCGGCCCCAGCCAGCGATGAAACATTTTCTTCCTGCTGTGAAATTCTGACCTTCAGGTGGTAAACACACTGGCTGGACCCACTCTGAAACACACACGCACATTTATCAGCGCCCTGCAGCCTGCCTCCACCCATACCTGTGTTTTTGTGCCGTTACTGACGGGTGAAGTTGATTGGCTGCTGCAGATGCATCATGGCGATGTCGGCCTGTTTGGTCCGTCTGTTGTACTGCTCATTGAAGATGATGCGATCGACTTGTCGGGTCTGAACAGCCTCTGAGGTTTGATCATTCTGAGCGTGAAGACCGAGAACCGCCGACCATGATTGGAGGTCAACGTTCTTCCTGCAGAGACAGACGTGCACCTACGTCTTCATGTCCAACATCAACATTAACACTTGTTAGCGCCCCATGCAGGCAGCAGCTGTGAGCCTCTCACCCATAAACGCAGTGAGCCGCAGTCAGCAGCCAGTCACTGCCAATCACTGAGGCTCCACAGGCATGACGTCCCCTCCACTGAAGAGACACTATCCACGGCCATGCACCCTCCTCAGCATTAACCCCGCCCACCACTCGGCCAGCACCTGACAGTTAGCACAATGTGACTACAGTCAGGCTGAAACACGATCAGGATCATGGGTTCAGGTCATTCATACTCTCACCTTCATCACCAGGTGTCCTGTGCTCTGATTGGTCTGCCTCCCTTGAGACATTTGTGACCTGACGGACTCCACACGCTGAAACACGTTTCATTTCATACATAAACATAAATTCACTGAGCCTGAAACATGTCTGCATTTCTGAGAGTACTCACGCTGGTTATTACAGGCCAGTGACATCACTTCCTCTCTGTGGCAAGTTTCACTGTAACACAACAAGCATTAACATCCACAAAGAAGGTCATGAAAAAGACCTGACCCAAGAGCATGTTTTGTGAGGTCAAAGGTTAGGGAAAAGTGGCAGAGTCCTGTACATCATATTTCTTGAAAAAGTTGTCGCCCCCCCCAGCTTCAGTTACACCTCAATGACCATAATCTCTATGAACAATTTCAGTCTGGTTTCCACCCCAATCATAACACAGAAACTGCTTTGTTAAGGATTACCTATGACCTTCTGATGGCAGCTGATTCTGATCTCCTATCCATCCTCATTTTTCCTGGTCTTAGTGCGGCGTTTGATACCATTTCTCACAATATCCTGCTGAACCGGTTAGCATCCATTAGCATTAGTCATACCCCCCTTGCCTGGTTTGCCTCATATCTCTCAGACCGCACTCAGTTTATCCAATTGAAATTACACTCTTCATGTCTCTGTCCTGTTTCTGCTGGTGTGCCACAGGGTTCAGTATTAGGGCCTCTTTTATTCATCATCTACATGCTCCCTCTTGGTCATATATTCCAAAAATATAATATCAATTTTCATTGTTATGCTGATGACACCCAGATCTACATTTCTTCTAAACCCGATTCATCCCTCCCACCTACCTCCCTCTCAAACTGTCTTATTGAGATTAGATCATTGTTCTCCTCCCATTTTCCTAAACCTAACAGTAATAAAACAGGTTTTACTTGTTGGCACAGCCTCTATCTTAACCAAATCCCACAGTTTTTCCATTAACACTGAAAATTCTCCTACCCTTCCCCGGTTTGCATACTTCCACTTACATAATATTACCTGACTCCGTCCCTTCCTTCCTCCCCATACTGCTGCCATCCTCGTCCATAGTCTTAGTACTTCCTGGACTGATTACTGTTGTTCCCTCTTATTTGGTCTCCCTAATAAATCCCTTCATAAACTTCAACTTCTTCAAAATTGTGCAGCTCAGGTCTATTACCCCAATTCTTCAGCAGTTTCACTGGTTATCCATAGAAGCCAGGATAAACTTTAAAATCTTACTTCTCACGTACATTTAGGAAAACTCACCTAAATGTTCATCTCCTCTACCTAAAGGACCTTTTAGCTTCTTTTAATAATGCTATCAGAGATGCGAGGGCTGCCTATTTCTCACATTTGGTTACAAAGAGCAGAGGTAATCCTAAGGTGCTTTTTAACACCATTAGTGACATTGTTACTCCTGCTCTACCTGTGGCTCCTATTTCATCTAATGAAGACTGAACATTTTCTTTATTTTCTGCTTGCAAAGATTAATAACATAGGAATAACTTCTTGTCATTCAGCACCTGTTATCTCAATCCCCACCCCATCTTGGCCCGTCATCTTGGATACTTTCTCTCCTGTTTCACTACCTGAGCTGGTAAAACTAGTGAATTCAGTGAAAGCATCCTCTTGTCCTCTTGACACTGTACCTGCATCATTATTCAAAAATGTCTTCCAGGTTATTGGTCCATCTGTGCTCACTCTAATCAACTCTTTACTGGCGTCTGGTATAGTTCCAGTTTATTTTAAAAAATGCTGCTATTCTCCCGCTTTAAAAAAGACCTCAGCTAGACCCCTCTGTTTGGAACAGCTACAGACCAATCTCCAAAGTACCGTTAATCACTAAGCTTCTAGAAAAGGTTGTGCCTAAGCAACTTATAGCGGCTCTGGACAAACATAGCATTTTTGATAAGTTTCAGTCCGGCTTTCCATGAGCTCACTCCACAGAAACAGCTCTTCTTTGGGTCTGTAGTGACATTTTGATGAGTAATGATGCAGGAAAATACTTGGTCCTCCTTATATTGGACCTCACATCAGCTTTTGACACTGTTGACCATCACATTCTCCTCGAAAGGCTTAAACACTGGGTTGGTGTATAGGGTACTGCCTTGGAGTGGTTCTCCTCATATCTACGTAACCGATCTTTTTCTGTGGTGGTCTCCGGTTTTAGGTCATCCTCTACCTCCCTTACTTATGGTGTCCCTCAGGGTTCGGTTTTGAGGCCTTTATTGTTTTTAATATATCTTCTCCCCCTCCAGCACATAATGGGCTCTTTTGAGGACATTTCTTATTACTGTTATGCTGATGATATTCAGTTGTACATCTCTTTTAAGCCCCAGGATTTATCTAAGCTTCAGCTTCTGAATGATTGCTTAGATTCCATCAAACGTTGGATGGCTGCAAATTTCCTCCAATTCACTGAGGGGAAAACTGAAGTCCTCATTTGCGCTCCGGACAGATTTTTATCCCAGATAGTGAAAGCCCTTGGTCCTCTCTCAGTGTATGTTAAATCCTCTATCAGGAATTTAGGTGTCACTTTTGACTCGACTCTCACATTGGATGGGCATGTGAAATCTCTGGTTCGGTCTTGTTTTTATCACTTAAGAAATGTGGCTAAGTTAAGCCCTATTTTAACTTGCCCTGAACTGGAGATAGCTATGTCACACAGTGGAAATTTGTATTTATCTTGTATATTGTTTTTATTCTGATTTGTAGTGTTTATTTATGAGTGTTTCTATTGCATGGTTTTATTCTGTTTCTATTGCATGGTTTTTAGTGTTTTATGTGACATGGTTTTTATCCACTGTGGACTGGCTGCACATGGGACAAATTAGCTGATAGGGACCACCTGCTGAGGCAGGGGTGTGTCCAGAGGTGGCCTATCAGCTGTGTAAAGACCTTTTAAAAACAGGCTAGCTGAGCACTGAAGGAGAGAGGCTGGAAGGTTAATGCGAGATGGCCAGTGTGATGCGGCGACCAAGTCCTGACCTCATGGAACGGCAACAGTAAGAGACAACGCGTGTGATTGGCAGCAGGGCAGAGGTTTACCTCTGCCTGCATTTGTGAGTAGGCTCTCTACTGTTGTTTACTGGGTGCAGCTGGATTGGGAGAGGGTCACCTTGGCCATGAGCCAGGGCTGCTTCTGGGACCATTGTTCTGGCCCCTATTTGTTATGTTGCAGGACACCGACGCAAGGGGAGCTGTGGCGGTGGTCACATCATGGATTCGGGTGCAGAACGCAAGCCGGGCTGGGAAGTGATGGGCCAGCGGAAGGACAAGAAGATGGGTGGCTCTTTCTTGTCTGCTGAAGACGGGGCTGGCGTGGACTCTGCTCTAAAGGAGGAATTCCTGGCCTGCTGATGGACCCATAATGAACATGTGGCCTAATTATAGCAGGGGGGGTTTTAGTGAATGTAGAAAATGGTAGTTTTACGGGTTTTAGAATTGTTTTTAGTAGAGAGCAAACATTTTATTACATACATTTTAAGGGTGTTTTTATTTGTGCTCCCTGGCCTAGTAATAAACTGTTTCTGATCAGACCTGCTTCCTCTCTGTGCCCGTGGTATCTGACTCGCTTGCTCCCCCTTGTATTTTAAAGAATCTTTCTTTTTAGCGTGACATTCTGGCGCGACCGCTTTAGTGTTCGCCGCGTGCTACAGCTATACATGCATTTATTTCCTCATGCTTGGATTATTGTAACTCTTTCTTTAATGTGTCTAAGCAAAGGTTCTCTGGATCGTCTGCAGGTTGTGCAAAACGCTGCAGCTAGGCTGTTGACAAAATCCTCCAAGTATTCACATGTGACACCATTGCTATTTCAGCTACACTGGCTTCCTGTTGAATTTAGAGTACATTTTAAGATCCTGGTCTTGACATTTAGAGCCTTGCATGGACTGGCACCAGCCTACATCTCCGATCTGCTACAGCCCGATGTCCCTAGCAGGTCCCTGAGGTCATCTGATCAGGGCTTACTTGCTATAAAACAGACTAAGATGAGAACTAAGGGTGATATGGCTGATTGTGACCCACACCCATTTTCACACCTTGGCTCTCATCAGGGGGTCCTTTTGTCCCTCTGTGGGGAAACTCCCACTAGGTTTATATCTGGGACTCTCCACCATTTGACCTTAGAACTGAAGAAGCTTCTCGGATGAGAGGTGAAACGTCTTCAAGCAACTTAAAGAAGTCCAGACGCTTTTCTTTCCAAGCTCCTTAGACTACGATGACCTGGATGACTGAGAACCTTCACAGACATATGGGTGATAGAGCTTCTGCCACTGTGGCCTCAAGACTCTGGAACTTTCTCCCTCATACATTAATAACTGTGGACTCTGTAGTTGTTTTTAAAAAACAACTAAAAACTCACCTTTTTAACAGTTTTTCGTTAAATTTCTGCCTGCTTTATATTGGATGTTTTACCTTTTTATATATTTGTTATCTTATGTGCAGCACTTTGTGATTCTGTCTAGAAAGGTGCTATATAAATAAAATTTTATTTATTATTTATTTATTATTTATAAGTGTATCCAAAGCTTGTCCTTCCTATCTGTGTGATCAGCTTCATATCACCACTGTTTCCCGCCCTCTCAGATCCTCACCTCCTATTCATCTTGTGGTTCCTGCTGCTTGTCTTACCACGATGGGGAACAGAGCCTTCGGTTCAGCTCCCCAGCTCTAGAACTCTCTTCCACCAGCCTTAAGAAATGCAGACTCTCTTCCCTTATCTACAGCTCAAAACACATCTGTTCAAGCCTGCTTATTCGCTTTAGTGCTGATTTTGTCTGTTGTCAAGCAATTTTAACTTATTTTATGTATTTCAATAACTATTTTCCTTTTTAGTTTTTCTTTTGTAAGGTAACCTTGGGTTTCTGAAAGGCGCCCTAGTTCTGGTTTGGTTCTGGTACCTGATGTCGGTTTTCAGTGTCCCATCATTGCTGATTGTGATGAGAGCAAACGGCGAGTCTTGTGGCCGAGCCGGCAGGAACGAGGCCTTCCCGGACCTGCAACAAATACCAGATCTGAGTCTACGGGCCTCTTCAACATTTCCTGTTTCTGTTGGAACCTTCAGTCCAGCTGGAACAATCAGGCTCACCTGACAGACAGATGTAAGAAAAAATTAGCTGTTCTTCAAAGTTTCCAGGATTTCTGTATTTAAAAATCAAACTGTGTTTAACACTCAAACAGTTTGACTAAAGTCCTCAAGCTTCCAGAGAGAAGTAGTTACCTGTATCCGAGGTACTGACAGGTGAAGTTAGACAGTTGAGAGCTCCAGGTGTCAGTGCACACCGTGAACAGAGAAGAGACAATTTGAACCTGAAGCCGACTGGAACCATTTACCTGCAACATAACTGATACACAAATTTCTTAAAACCTGAAGCAGAACAGGTGCTGTGGACAAACTGGGGTCACGTGACTCATTTAAGAAGATGTTAGAGAACTTCCTTGTCACTGTCTTTAGTGAACATCTGCTCGATGAGGTCATCCACCAACACCCACCAACACCAATCCACAAACACAAAAAGCTCCTACCGACATTAAATTATATAAAAATATTTACAGATGATTAGATTCTGTTTTGATTCACACACTTTGGGGGAAGCATGAAATCAAAATGACCTGATACTGTGTATTTATTATCAGTATTGATTATGAGTGACTTACCACATTTGGCTTCATCAGAGCTGTCGGGACAGTCGACCACACCATCACACTGATTGTTACCATGGATGCAACTTCCTGTCTGACACTGGAACTGACCATCAGCACACGGAGCTGTTCAAACGTCACATGAGCTGTCAGTAATCAATCAGTACATCTTTTGTCATGTTTACGTACCGGCAGGCAAGGAGAGAAGGACCCAAAATGCAGGTTTCAGTGAGGCAAAGTAGAACTCAAAATAACAGCTTTATTAGCAGGTAAACAGCGGACCAACTAAACTGGGAAAATACAAACTAACAGGCAGATACACACGGACGGAAAACAAAGTACAGAATGAAGGTGAGTAGACATTAACGATGCGACAGAGAACAAAGGTAACACAGGGCTAATATACATACGGCAGTAATCAAGGGATGAGGCAGAGGAGGGGAACACACCTGGGAGAAATCACAGCTGATGAGACAGGGGAATAGTAAACTGAGCACACTCACATAAGACACAGACCTTCACAATAAAACAGGAAACTCAGACACAGGGAACCAGACAAGACGCTGAACTGAACAGACAGATTCGCAAACAGACGGGGTGACGCCATAGACAGACAGAGATACAGACGCAGACTCAGAGGCAGACCAAAGAGAACTCAAACAATAATAATCATCATAATAATAAACTAGAAAATGATAATAATAAACTTAAAGCGCTGGGTCACCGACCCAGGACCATGACATCTTTGCTGTCTCTTCACGTGTGATGAGCTCACCTGGTGACCCCAGGTTGACCCCAGAGGTGAAGTTGGCTCTGAATCCTTTCCCAGAAACTGAACTGTCTGTATAGAACCACAGTGTAACTTGATTGGCTGTTGAGAAGAAGTCATGGGTGGGGCCATTTCCTGTGAGGACAGCTGGGTAAGACAAAAAGAGAGAAGTTATCACTTGGGTCAGCGTAAAATTCACTTGGACGTCTTCTGGTGAGGATAAAGCTGCAGAGGATTGTGGGTAAACACAACCTCACCCAGTAAGGTGGAGTTAGGCCCCGCCCCATCCCGCACTTCCACCATATCACTGGATGCTTCAATGTCAAAGTCCAGGAAGTGGAGCTGAATATTGTGACCTTCCCCAGCATGCAGAGTCCACAGACCTGCAACAGAACAGCATTATGAGTAATTACAACCTGCTGCCAGGTAAAAACGTCACACGTTCTCAAGTGAAACCAGTGATCATGTGTAAATACAGGTAGGCTGAAAGCAGACAGGTTTACTCACACTCTGCCCCATTCCCATAGGATTCTGGGTAGTTTGGTGTGTTGAATGTAGAGTTTGGCTCCCAGAGGTCAAACGGGCCTCCACAGTCAGCTGGACCGATCAGAGAACAGAGGTAGCAGAGTATCAGCATCACAGGTGTGTCATTTGATTGTTGGTTTTTTCTCTGTGTGTATTACTGTAGGGTCTACCTTACAATATAAAGCGCCTTGAGGTGACTGTTGTTATGATTTTGTGCTGTATAAATAAAATTGAATTTAATTGACTGGTACAAAGGACAATTACTGACATCATTAAATTATCAGACAAAAGATTCAGTTTACCTGCTATATCTTATCTGTATGGAAGTATGGTTATTTCTCACCTAGTCTGTGGTGGGGGTTCTCAGCTGGTATGTGGGTGGGGTTTGTTTCTCACTGCAAGCTCTGCATGCAGCGCTGCGGGGGCTTTTTGTTTTCCTCTGCTGGGATAACTTGTTTGGACACACCTTCTCATTTAATAGTTTTTCTTTATTTTCATGACTGTCTACATTGTAGATTCTCACTGAAGGCATTAAAACTATGAATGAACACATATGGAATTATGTAGTAAACAAAAGTATGAAGTAACTCCAAACATGTTTTATGTTTTAGATTCCTCCAAATAGCCACCCTTTGCTTTGATTACTGCTTTGCACACTCTTTGGCATTATCTCAAGGAACTTGAGGTGACTGTATATCAAAAAAAAATTCTGGTACTCTACCAGAGGCCTGAGAGCTTCAGGGTCCTGCAGTATCTTACCTGTTCCTAGGACAGAGATCTCTGATGTTGTTTCTGGGATCTGTTGGAGCCACTCGCCCAGTTTGGGGATCACTGAATGGTCTGATAACCACTGGGACCACTGTTACCTTCACCCTCCACATCTTCTCGAGCTCTTCTCTGAGCCCTTGGTACTTCTCCAGCTTCTGGTGTTCCTTTTTCGTGACGTTGCTAAAATTTGGTATAGCTACATCTATCACTTGGGATGTCTTCCTCTGCATGTCTACCACCACTATGTCCGGTTGGTTAGCCACCACCATTTTGTCCGCCTGTATCTGGAAGTCCCACAGGATCTTAGCTCGGTCATTCTCCACCACCCTTGGGGGCGTCTTCTGGACCTCCAGACCATATTCGGCATAGATGTTCCTGTACACTATGCCGGCCACTTGGTTATGGCGTTCCATGTATGCCTTGCCTGCTAGCATCTTGCACCCTGCTGTTATTTGCTGGATTGCCTCAGGGGCATCTTTACACAGCCTGCACCTGGGGTCTTGCCTGGTGTGATAGACCCCAGCCTCTATGGATCTTGTACTCAGAGCTTGTATCTGTGCTGCCATGATTAGTGCCTCTGTGCTGTCTTTCAGTCCGACTTTGTCCAGTCACTTTTAGAATTTCTGGATATCAGCCATCTCCGCTATCTGCTGGTGGTACATATTATGCAGGGGCCTGTCCTTCCATGAAGGCGCCTCCTCATCCTCCTCAATCTTGGGTTTCTACAGCCTGAGGTATTCACTGAGCACGGCTGGGGCCATCTTACTGATGTATTTGTGGATGTTTGTTGTCTCATCCTGGACCGTAGTGCTGACACTCACCAGTCCCGGCCTCCTTCCTTCCGCTTAGCGTACAGCCTCGGGGTGCTGAACTTGGGGTGAAACCCTCCATGCATGGTAAGGAGCTTTCTTGTCTTGATGTCAGTGGCTTCTATCTCCTCCTTTGGCCAACTTATTATCTCAGCAGGGTACCTGATCACAGGCAGGGCGTAGGTGTGCTGACTTCTTAGGACTTGCCTGACCCTCTGCATGTGCCTGTTCATCTTAGCCGCTATGACACGAGCTTCCACGTGGTACTGAGGCAGGTTATTGGTCGGTAGTTGGAGGGGACCAATCCCTTCTTGGGGTCCTTGAGGATCAGGACTGTCTGGCCTTTGGTTAGCCATTCTGGGTGTCTCTTGTCAACTAGCAGCTGGTTCATTTGTGCTGCCAGGTGCTCGTGGAGTGCAGTCAGCTTCTTTAGCCAGTAGGTGTGAACCATGTCATGGCCTGGTGCTGTCCAACTCTTCATACTGGAGACCCTTTCTTGGATATCTGCCACTGTGATGGTTACTGGACCCTGTTCAGGGAGGTTGCTGTGGTCTGCCCTCAGATCCACTAGCCACGGAGCATTGCTGTTATGGGTTACGTCCTTCCCCCATACGCTCTTCCAGTATTGTTCCGTCTCCAGCCTTGGTGGTGCTGTTCTCATATTGTTCCCTTGCCACTGAGAGTACACCTTTGCTGGTTCTGTGGAGAACAGCTGGTTTATTCTCCTGCCTTCAATCTCTCTGGTGTACCTCTTCAAGTGGGTGGCCAAGGCTGTGAGTCATTGCTTGGTAGTTTCCAAGGCCTCAGGTATGGACAGCTTGCTGTACTTCTTAGGCACCTTCTTCATCGCACTTTTCTGCAGCTCTGATAGTTGGCTAACCTCCCTCTGTGCTACCTTGATCTTAGCCTCTAGCCTCCTTGTCCATGCTGCCCCATGTGGCTGTTCAACTTATATCCAAGCATCCCACTGATCACTGCTGCCGTGGTGTAGATCAGCTTGTTAGTGTTGATAATCGTGGCTGTAGGTATCATCCGTAGTGCTGCATTAACATCATCTAGCAGACCTTCTGAGGGCACTTCATGTAGTCTTGGTAACTGGCTATGGGGGGGCCGTGGTTTCAAGCTTGGCCATGATCTTTCAGGTCAGTTCCTCTCACACTCAACGAGCCTTCTTTTGTCGCAATTGGGGCTTAGTACCCAATCTCGTGTGGGGGGGATGATATCTCCCCCCTGACCTGGCATCCTGACTCCTCCTTGCCGTAGCATTTGTGTTGTACCTCGTCAATCTCTAGCTGTGAGAGCAGTCCCTTCTTTCGAATGTTGGAACACCAAGCTAATAGTCTATCTATCTATCATCCATAACTATAGATAGATAAATACACACGCCATCAAACGATTTAACTCCCTGCTGCAGGTGCGGGGGAGGGGAAACAGGAGGACAGAGGGGGGCGGGACCAACTAAGCTGCAGTGTTTTTTGACTTACAATAGTTGAAATGTGCAACAAACTTTGGCTGTCTGCATCTCATCAATGAGTATATTTCACTAGTATTCTGATTTATTCTTATTATATATTCTGTATTTATATATGTGTGTGTGTGTGTGTATATATGCTATAGTTTTATGCCAATGTTCGTACTCTCTCATTCCCCTTTATTTGATATTCTAACTCTGCAACTTCTGTCGGTGTTCTGCTAATCTAATCTGATCTAATCTGATCTAATTTGATCTAATCTGATCTAATCTACTTGGTATGGGGAGGGGGGATTTTTTTCTCACCTGGTATGGGGGATGTGGTTGTTGGAGGTGGTACATTGGTGGGTTCAGGGGGGGCGGGCCCACAGGCATCAGAGGTCAGTGTGATGTCATCCAGAGCAATGTCATTCAACATCCCTCCTTTCTTCAGAGCTTCAAACGCCACCTTCAGAGGTCAGAGGTCATGCCAATGAATCACTTATTGATCACCTGACTGATCTGTGGACTTCCTGTGTGATTTCACTGACCATAGCCTCTGATGTCAGGTTAAGGGTCACCTGGCCATAGTTCCAGGTGTCGCCATAGTCACCATCTTTCTGGAATATGGTAACATCAGATTCCATCAGCAGCCGGACTCTGAGCTGGTGAACATCCTGTCCAAACATGTGGTACCTGCCCACAGAGTTATTCACCATAATCAGATCACATCTGTACGCTGATTGTGCAGTTTAATTCAGAGCAGCTTAAAATACCATGTAAGGCTGCCACTAAATTAACAGATTGCTTGGACAGGTTGAACACTTAGAAATGTAAAAATACATAAAAATGTTATGTAGAACTGTGAGGATCACTCTTCAAACCTTTGATCTGATTTAAATAAACACAAGGTAATTAGGAAGATAGAACCTAGCTGGGGAAAACAAAGCACAGGTGAACTAAATCAGACTAATGATATAGGGGAAGGAAAGCAGAACACAATGCACACTGGACAAGAGACTATCAAAATAAGACAGGAAGTAATGAACACAGTGACCCAGGCCTAGAGACACAAACTTGACCAGAGACAGAAGCCAAAAACACAGAGACAAGACTGAGGGTACGGAATAGGAATACAAAGGACCATGACAATGCCAGCCCACTCAGCTGAACCCACTCACCTGATACCCTATTATTAGCAATCAAGAGGCGCTCTATCTTCAACCGGGTCAAGTTGAACTACAAACACCACCAAGTGTGGTTCAATTTCTTACTCTTAAAACCCCCAAATTACTATCCAAAATATACAGAATGCTTTCTAAAACAGATGAATCAATATCACTTCCTATTGCAAAATGGGAAGCGGATTTATCAGTTAACTTAGACCTAAACTTCTGGTCTCAGATTTGCCTAAAAACCTTTCATCTAATTAGAAATCCCAGTCTTCAATTAATTCAATAAAAAATACTACATAGAGTGCACTATACAGGTTATCGGATGTTCAAGATGGGTTATACGTCTACCAACAACTGCTCACACTGCCAAACCAATACACCGGACAATTATATCCACGCTCTTTGGTTCTGTCCACCAGTTCAGAAGTTTTGGCGCGAGATATGTGAAGACTTATCAAGAACACACATGCATCAACACTACAATGTCAAGAGAAAATCCACGGGCGTTCAAAATAACATAGGCTCTGACTCAGTTTATCGCTCTGGATGATCAGCCACTGTCAGTCGTGGAAAACATAGGATTTTGCCGTCTTCTCAGCATACTCGAGACGCAATATGAGATTCCCAGCCACCCATACATCACGGGCATAATGGTGCCAACACATTTTGAAAAGGTAAAAAAAACACATGCATAATCTCATGCATCAGGTTTCAGCCTTAAGTTTCACTACAGACATTTGGACAAGCAGTGTGCGCTCGATGTCACGCCTCAGTTTAACGGCGCAGTGGATTGATGAGGAGTTTGTTCGTCATCAAGTCACACTACATGCAAAGTCGTTCAGGGGCTCGCACACTAGCTAAACCATCGCAGCTGCTTTTCAATAGCATGCCCCAGATGTGGGATATACTGAAGACGTCCATCCACATAGTGCTTCGGGACACTGCAAAAAATGTGATAAAGGCCATGAGTGATGGTGAGCTGCCCAGCCTACCTTGTACTGCTCACACTCTCCAGCTGGTTGTTCATGAGGGCCTTCTGTCACTGAAGAGTGTTGCTGATGTGGTGGCAGTTTGCCGCAAAATAGTTGGACATTTTAAACATTCTGCTCTGGCCAGCTCCCGTCTCAAATACATTCAATTACAGATCAACCAGCCTGAGAAACGGCTCCAGCAAGCTGTTCAGACCCACTGGAACAGCACGTTTTATATGATACAATCATTGATTGAGCAGAAACGGGCTCTGGGAATATTCGTGTCTGAATATGGACTCCCTGATACGCTCATGACTCACCAGTGGACATTGCTGGAGAAAGTGATATCTGTTCTGGGTCCATTCGAGGAGTTAACTCGAAAAGTCAGCTCTGCAGATGCAGACATCACTCCAGCAGTCACAGTGCTCCACAGATTTCTAACAAGGAAGACTGATGAGGACCATGGGATCAAAGCAATGAAAGGAAGCTTGGCTGCAGCTGTCAGGACGCGGCTCACTGATGTGGAGGAAAACCCACTCTATAGCATCGCCACTCGACTCGATCCCAGGTGAGTGTGTGCCTGTGTGTTTACCTTTGACTGTGTGTGACTGTGTGTGAATATGACTCTATGCAACTGTGTGTATCTGTGACTGTGTAGTTAACTGTGTGAGACTCCAGCGTTCAGATTGGCTATCTATATGTGAATATGAGTGTGTATGTATCTGTGTGTGACTGCAAAAACATAGGATGCTAACCTATTGTCAGCTAACTTTTTTCTTTCTCTGTTTTAAATATAAACATCGTTTTTTTTCCAGCACCATAGCTGCTGGAAATGCCAAAGAGATTCTGCAACTTGAGCTGCTAAGGTTGCCTGGAGACAAGCAGGAACTTCATGACCTGAATGAACCACCTTCAAGAAAAGCACGCAGTAACCAGCCCACTACTAGTCTGGACAGCATGTTTGATGAAATTGCTGATTAGGCACCAGCATCGGTGGGCAGAGTTGTGGTAGGTTCTAGTGTAGACTTGGAGATGTATCTTGGAGAGGCCGCAATTTTACGAGAAGACAAATCACAACAATAAAAAATGTTATGTGAATCTGAAAGCTGTAGACAGCACTAAATTGTTCATTGTTATTTTGTTTGGATATATGATGGATATTCTGCAATCATTTAACAGAAGTGTTTATTTTATTCTGAAACATAATTTTTATTTATTTTATTCTGAACAGAAGTGTTTATTTTTCAATCTGAAAGCTGGAGACAGTCCGATATAGTTCACTGACATTTGTTGTTTAAAATGTGGATACTCTGCAATAGGTTCATTAATGTTATGTCTGAAAGCTGGAGACAGTTCAAAATACTCTAGTTATTTTGTTTGTTTGTTTACAATATGGACATTTTGCAATAATTTAACAGAAGTGTTTATTTTTTAATTGAAATTTTGTTTTTCTGGTCATTTTTATTAATATTTTATTTTTTATCAGCAGAGAATAAAATAAAACCTGTCCTCCAATTCACTGAATTTTTTTTCATGTGTGTGGTGGAAGTATTGGTTTTTGTACTTGTTTTTGGCAAGTAGCCAGATCCAATTATCGCTATTGTATGGGTTTAAAAAGATTTGTACTTTTTTTCTACAGTTCATCCTGGCTTTTTTAGTTTTTCAAAATGAAGCTTTAATGTGCTTCTGTTGTGTAAAAGGTCTCTTTGTAGTCAACAGGTTGCCTTTGCAAGCGGTGTCATGTTTGCTGGAGTTAGATGACACATTTAAAGTCTGCATTTTTCTCTCTGAAGTTTGGCATTTGCGGGGCAAGACCAAAGCTAGGAAGATTATGATGGATCTCTCCCATCCCAACAATGGACTCTTCTCACTGTTGAGGTCTGGGAAGCGCTTCCGCTCCCTCAAGGCCAAAACAGAGAGAATGAGGAGGAGCTTCTTCCCCCAGGCTATTCGGGCCCTGAACCAGGTGTAGGACTGGACTCTCACACACATCACATCACCACACGCACTCTGGTTTTTCTTCATGCACACTTCCTATAATTTATAATCTCTTTCTGCTATTTGCACTTTTTTTTTTACTGTAAATTTCTAAGTTAAATCTGTAAATTTTGTATAACCTGTAAATTGTAAATACTGTAAAACCACTGTCATTTAATGGTCGGGTATTGCATTGCACAGCTACAAGCATTTCACCTCATGTCATACTGTGTATGGTTGTGTGTGTGACAAATAAAATTTGAATTTGAAAAAACTTGTTTGAATTACTTGTTCTCTTTTAAAGAACTGTCAGCCTTGCAGGCTGATTCTACATAAATGGATGATATCACATGAGTGCCCAGTGGTGTAATTTAACAATGATATTTTGTTACCAGAAGCTCAGACACATGGGCTGCATGGATGGAGTCAGAGGAAGGCTGTCGAGCCTGAAGCTCTTCTCCCATTGGCCAGGACTCTTAGAAGTGACAATGTAGAAACCTGATGGCATTCAATACAAACGGATTAATTGGAGTCAATCTTTAAATCATACTGACTGATGATTCAGTAGTAATGATCTCCACGTGAAACTCACCTGAGCTGTTACCCAGCGTGTGGTCGACACTTGGGCCAGTTAAAGTCGGAAAAGTGGGGCCTCTGATTCGAAACCAGTCCCCGTTATCATCTTGCTGCTGCCTCCAGAAACACATGCCCTGCTCGAAGTTGCAGGTGAGCTTCTCCTCGTCTACACACAAAAACACATCAGGTAAAGGGAACGCTCAGAGAACTTGTAATAGTCTGTTTATCACATCTTACTTGACAGCGTGGAAATGTTGGCTGCACTGTACGTAGCTATGAACCCTGACAGATTGTTGATATCATCAGAGGTGAACTCCACAGTTGATTGGTCGGTCAGCAGCCACACATTTCCAGGAGAGGTGGAGCCTGAGAACTGAGCTGCCAATCATTAAAACAGGAGGTGAGCCATAGGGTTAAGGTTAGCAGTTGTGGTCTGTTCAGACTGACTGTGGGATTCACCTGTGAAGACTTTGTTTGGTCCCACACCTTCATAAAGCCTCAGAGTGTCGCTGTTTTCTTCAGTTTGAAAATGAGGGAAGGTAACCTGAACTGAAAGTCCGTCATCAACCCTGAAAACAACACAACTCTTTATTAGTGAATGAAAGAGCTTGTTTTAATGTCTGTTTTACAAAGAACTCACCATTCATGTGTTGGGGTGTGTCTGTTACACTGAGTGTTATTCAAATTCAAATCAAATTCAAATTTTATTTGTCACACACACACACAACCATACACAGTATGACATGGGGGTGAAATGCTTGTAGCTGTACAATGCCCGACCATTAAATGACAGAAGAAAAGTTTTACAATATTTACAATTTACAGTTTACTACAAAAATTTACAAATTAACTTAGGAATTTACAGTAAAGAATGTGCAAATAGCAGAAGAGATTATAAAGATAAGGATTATAAATTATAGGAATTATAGGATTATAGGAAATGTGTGGTGGTGCGTGTGGTGACGTGTGTGAGAGTCCAGTCTTATAGTGACGTGTTTGGGAGAGTCCAGTCCTACACCTGGTTCAGGCCCCGAATAGCCTGGGGGAAGAAGCTCCTCCTCATTCTCTCTGTTTTGGCCTTAAGGGAGCGGAAGCGCTTCCCAGACCTCAACAGTGAGAAGAGTCCATTGTTGGGATGGGAGAGGTCCATCATAATCTTCCTAGCTTTGGACTTGCACCGCTTGGTGTAGATGGACAGCAGGTCAGGGAGCTCTGATTGAATGATGCGTTCGTGCCGAGCGCACCACCCTTTGCAGATCTCGTCTGTCCTGCTTGGTGCTGTTCCCAAACCGAACCATAGTATCATTGTGATGTTGTTTATTCTATTACTCTTGTTCTCTTCTGCTTGTTTTCTTTTTTCTTTCTCAGCAGGTGATCCAGGTGATTGATATATGCATTTTTTTTCTGCCCATTCTGTTGGTTTTTGTTTTTTGCCCTTCTCCCCCGTCCCTCTTCTCAGCTGTTTCTCTTTCCCTCTTTCTTTCTCCCCTTAGTCAAGTCTGTCCCGTATTCAGCAAGTGAAAATAAAATAAACAATAAAAGGTGAATCAAATGGACCATTACGGCAAGGCTGGGATGGTCAATTTGGTAAAGTAAATCCGTTGGGCATCTTTCTTTGCCTTTAGACAACAATTCTGATGGCAAAAGAGCCAAACGGGACAGGCAAAAAAAAAAAAAAAAAAAAAAAAAAGAAAACTAGTTCATGCATTTATTACTTCCAGGCTGGACGACTGTAATTCATTATTATCAGGATGTCCTAAAAACTCCCTGAAAAGCCTTCAGCTAATCCAAAATGCTGCAGCAAGAGTCCTGACAGGGACTAGAAAGAGAGAGCAGATTTCTCCTGTTTTGGCTTCCTGTTAAATCCAGAATTCAAAATCCTGCTCCTCACATACAAGGTCTTAAATAATCAGGCCCCATCTTATCTTAATGACCTTGTAGTACCATATCACCCTATTAGAGCACTTCGCTCTCGCTCTGCAGGCCTACTTGTTGTTCCTAGAGTATTTAAAAGTAGAATGGGAGGCAGAGCCTTCAGTTTTCAGGCCCCTCTTCTGTGGAACCAGCTTCCAGTTTGGATTCAGGAGACAGACACTATCTCTACTTTCAAGATTAGGCTTCAAACTTTCCTTTTTGCTAAAGCATATAGTTAGGGCTGGACCAGGTGACCCTGAATCCTCCCTTAGTTATGCTGCAATAGACGTAGGCTGCCGGGGATTCCCATGATGCATTGAGTTTTTCCTTTCCAGTCACCTTTCTCACTCACTATGTGTTAACAGACCTCTCTGCATTGAATCATATCTGTTATTAACCTCTGTCTCTCTTCCACAGCATGTCTTTATCCTGTCTTCCTTCTCTCACCCCAACCAATCACAGCAGATGGCCCCGCCCCTCCCTGAGCCTGGTTCTGCCGGAGGTTTCTTCCTGTTAAAAGGGAGTTTTTCCTTCCCACTGTCGCCAAAGTGCTGCTCATAGGGGGTCATATGATTGTTGGGTTTTTCTCTGTATCTATGAAGCGCCTTGAGGCGACTTTTGTTGTGATTTGGCACTATATAAATAAAATTGAATTGAATTATCCCAGTTTTAATCTCTTTACATTTCCTACCAGTACATTTTAGAATTTATTTTAAAAATGTAATCCTTGGAGTTCAAGCTCCAGCCTGTATTTCTGAACTTCAAGGACCCTACATCTCTTGCAGTTTTAGATCTTCCAGTCAGAAACTGTTACAAGGTGTGAAAAAAAGTCATTATCAGCAGAGGTTTCAGGTAAAACCATTGTGAGACCCTGCCTCACCCTATCATGAAACTTATGATAGTGTCTGGGATGGCAACTCAAAACCGGATTGTAGGAAGCAGACCTCTTTCAATCCATCTGTCTTCTCTGTCCAAAATCTTTTCCTGTTGATGTGGCTCTTCTATCTTGTGGCTGTTTGGTTTCTCCAATGTAGAGTTCTGAGCATTCCTCGCTGCACTGCACATACACTGTGTTGTTAGGTTTGTGTTTGGGATGAACCAGTTTGTGTCTGAGTGTGTGGCTAGGTCTGAAGTACACTGGGATGTCGTGCTTGGAGAAGACTCTCCTGAGTTTCTCTGATAAACTTGCTACATCAGGGATGATGATGTTGTTCTGTTTGTCCTTCTGATCCTCTGTCGTTGGTGTCTGATGTTCTTTTCTGTGCATCATTGCTGATTTGAATGCCTTGGAATGCCTTGCCTCAAGGCTTAGAGTGAACATTTTCTGCCCGGTGGTGTAGGGTCCTGATTATTCCAAGTTTGTGTTCCAGAGGGTGGTGGGAGTCAAAGAGGAGGCACTAGTCTGTGTGTGGGCTTCCGGTAAACTTCGGTGTTGAGGTTTCCATTCTCCTCAATGTGCATGGCACAGTCCAGAAACAGCAATCAGTTATCCTTTGTGTCTCACCTGGTGAACTTTATGTTTTTATCCACTGAGTTGATGTGAGCAGTGAAGGATTCCACTTCTTGGGTTTTGATTTTGACCCAGGTTTAAAAGGGAGTTTTTCCTTCCCACTGTCACTGAAATGCTTGCTCATAGGGGGTCATATGTTTGTTGGGTTTTTCTCTGTATGTATTATTGTAGGGTCTAACTTACAATATAAAGTGCCTTGAGGTGACTGTTGCTGTGATTTGGTGCTGTATAAATAAAGATAAATTTAATTGAAAAAGTTGATTTGAATAAGGGCTCGGAAATGTTGTAGGTGGCTGAGTTTATACCGGTAGAAATGGGTCTGAGTGGGAGTCCTTTGTGGAGCTTCAACTTACATGTTATAGCATAGTATGTAGGGTGGTTGTTGGAATTTATTTTTTTATCTTTAAGGCTAATATCTAACAATTAGCATCCCATATTTTGTGCTTTTCCCCCCCACTGCACACAGTGTATAGTAGAATAGTTTTGGAATCACTCTCATACTAACAGACAGGGAGAGGGCCATTCTTTGGGCCATAAACCTACTGAAATACGCTCTACTCCCATTCTTTAACTGTACAGGCATGACCGGATGACAAGAGGTGGTTGTCGTGGTAATGGGAGTGTTGCCTGTAGAATGGTCATCTCAAAATAAGGAGATGTCGGGAAAGTTGCAGAAGAAGAAACATGAGCCGACATCAGACCTAAGGCCACCCTCAACTCTTTTGATCAACCATGTTAACATTTTGTTTTTTTGACCTGCAATAAAAAGTGTTTACTGCATGGGGGCGGCAGCTTTTTGTCTCTGAGCCAGAGAGGACATCCATGGCTCCATGTAAAACAATTTAATTCTAACAATTTTCATACTAAGTTGTGAAAATAATTGGAACATATTTTTCTTCGCTATCATAAAAAGCCTAACACGGTCAATGCCTTTATCTTCTTCAAGTTGTTGTAGGCAACTGATGACTGTCTTTTTGTGGGATGCTGTTTTAAGGCTTCATAGGTATGTTTGTCACTGGGGAGTGTAGTACTTTCTGTGTGATTATCAGATTTGTTTGGTGCACCTCCCACGCTTAGGGAAGTGACAGCCTTCTTTTCTTGAATTGTGAAGTTAGACAGAGGAATTATTGCAGAGGAGAGAGTAGCTGAAACCTTCATCGTGATTTGCTCTGTTCAGGTTGTGTTCATTTATTATTCCCTATGGTTTGATGAGATCCACTCTGACCAACTGTTTTTGTTTGCAGTGTATAACATTTCCAAAGTTGCCCTTCTTTTCCTTTAATGTCTTGGACCATCCAAGCCTTGATCCGAACTCTTCCACGGCATGCATTTTTAATTTCTCTTTGATATTTGGGCATATTGGGACCCGATGAATGTAAAAACAAAGAATTACCAGATGTTTTTTTTTTTTACCTTGTTTGTGTTTTTAAGAAAAATAAGAGCCACATATGAGGATATTCGTTTAAAATTTTGATAGAACAGTAGCAGTATAATGTCCTCGTAACCAAAATGTGATATCCACATATGTGGACGCCAGGTCCTAGGAGGTTAAAAAAGTAGGGGAGGAGTGTTTTAAGGCTGATTTATCTTGTTCTGGAGTACATCTATTGTGAAATGGGCCTGTCTTATCCTTTTTCTGAAACCTGACTGAAACTTTTCAAATAAGCCATTCCTCTGCAAATGACCTGTTAGCAATTACCCTTTCAAGAATGTTTGATATGAAAGGAAGGTTGGAGGTTGGCCTGTAATTAGCTAATAATTATAATTGGTATAATTGCCGGGTCTGGAGATGGTTTTTTTAAGTAACGGTTTAACTACTGCCAACTTGAAGGCCTGTGGTACATAACCGATTATTAGAGATAGGTTGATCATATTTAAGATTGAAGAATTAATTAATGGCAGGACTTCTCTGAGACCCAGACCGAGGACATGCTGGAGAGATTGTATGTGTCGGCTGGCCTGAGAACGCCTCGGTGTGTGTTACAATGTGTGTGTTACAGTGCGTGTTACAAAGTGTGTTATAGAGTGTGCGTTATAGTGTGTGTTACAGAGTGTGTTACAGTGTGTGTATACCAGTCTAACCTGATGATCCAGCGACAGAAGCTGCTGCTGTTGTATTTGTCTGCCTTTGATGAACTGAACAACCCGCTCGGGCCCCTCAGCACAAACTGTCCGTCACATGCTGTTGCTATAAAGACAAGAGTGATGACATCATTACAGGAAGTTAAATGTTTTTAATGAACACTGTGCCCAACCACGTCTATCCCATGTGTACAGGAAAGCATTTGTGGAGATGTTTCTTTAAGAGAGCTTCTGCTTGTGCTGTTTACTGTTTGGGATTAAACTGGGTAGTTTCAATCAGAGAGCCATGGTTACAGTGTAACAGCACAGTCTATTCTAGGCTCTGGAAACAAGTGGACCTTTTACATCAACACAACAGACACTAAACTGACCAAAGAGACAGCAAACACAGGAAAAGTGCCCAGTGACGTACTGATGAGTTACACACAGCTGCTGTTATTAAACCAGTGAGGCAACCTGGTCTCAGAGCTAAAGCACAGGAGGCGCTGATGGTCTTTATAACAGCGCTCTGAATGCACCACAGCAAAGCCCAGTGCTACTCATCCTCCTGATCATCTCCAGACCATCACACAGACACACACACTCACTCTCAGTGATTCTGCACAGGAGCTCTACAGGTAAACCTCACCACAAACGTCAGATATAAAGAGAAATCGTCACTGACCACAGAGAGCATCAGTTTCATCAGAGGCATCAGGACAGTCGTCCACTCCATCACATAGCTGACTAGTCAGAATACACGTCATCTCATCAGCACAGGAAGTTTGATAAGGGCCACACGTTCCTACAGACATGAGCAGAAAAATGTTAAAATGTCTGCATGAACATCTGGAAGGATGCAGCTGAAGGGGCATCACCTCCTGTAGGGTTGATGCTGGTCCCTGCAGAGGCTGTTGTTCCAGATGTTCGAGATGCAGTTATAGCTGCAGATGTTGTTGCTGCAGATGTTGTTCCAGATGCAGATGTTGTTCCAGATGCCGTTATTTCTGTAGATGTTGTTCCAGATGGAAAAGAATAAAATACAATAGAATAGCACTGTATTGCCAACAAAATTATGGTTGCTCCACACCAATTGTGCTGGAGTAAAGTATAAATAGGAGACAGGAGAAATATATGCTATCAAGAGAAAGGCACACATTGCAGAACAAAGTGCGTGGAAGCAGCATGGAGAAAAGACTTCGACTGAGTACCAAGTCTGTGTGTGTTTCCTGAGTGATGAGGGTTACACAGACCAAATTCAAATCAAATTCAAATTTTATTTGTCACACACACACAACCATACACAGTATGACATGGGGGTGAAATGCTTGTAGCTGTACAATGCC
>NW_024583006.1:207494-209994 GCF_018398535.1 Haplochromis burtoni
TCAGCGCAGGCTCTAAGGACCCGGCCAGGGATTGCATCTGGTCCTGCTGCCTTCCTGGTGTTCACCCTCCTGAAGGTGTTCCTCACGGCATGCTCTGTGATGACGAATGCATTTTCTTCACTGGTGCACTCCGACCATGGCTCAGATCGGTGGTGGGTTTGACAGGGGTGCGGTGTGGGGAGGTAGTGCTTGTTAACAGTCTGAATGGCTCAGGGTAAGAAGCTATTTGAGTCTGGCGGTGTGGGACTTGACTGACATGAGGCACTAACCGGAGGCCAGTGGGTCAAACAGGTGGTAGACGGGGTGTGAGGGGTCACCTCTGATGGCCCTGGTTTTCCTGAGAAAGGAGGCTCTGGGGTGTCAGAGGGCAGCCAGGGAATTTTTGGGCAGTGTTATGACCCTCTGCACTACCTTTCTGTTCTCAGTCGAGGCCACTGAGTACCAAACACCAGGCAGGAGGAGAGCATGCTCTCCACTGAGGAGCAGAAGGCCAGCAGAAGCTCCTGGTTATTCTTCCTCGGGACACGGAGGAGGTGCAGCTGCTGCTGGGCCTTCTTCACCAGGGCGATGGTGTTGTGGGTCCAGGTGAGATCGGCAGGGAAGTGGGTGCCCAGAAACCTGAAGGTTCAATTTAATTGTATTTATACAGCGCCAACTCACAACACCAGTCGCCTCAAGGCACTTTATATTGTAAGGTAGACCCTACAATAATAAATACAGAGAGTTTGAAGTTTGCAGCTGCTGTTGGGTGTTGGGGGGGCTCTGGGCGTTGTATTGTATTTAGTGAGGGCTTGGATGCCTCTCCACCCTGGCAGAGGTTGTTATCAGTCAGGAAGCACTTGTCATCCACAGTTTTCAGTTAGGATAAACCCAGATGACTTGGTCGCTGTTACATTTTCTAAACAACACTTCATGGAGAAGAACAGACCAAGTGAAGGTCTCCAGGTCCTGCTCCTGAGATCATCATCTGGCCATGATTTAATGACCTGGGTGCTGGGAGAAGTCTGTTTCCTGAGGGGGGTGTAGGCAGGGATGAGGAGCAGAGAGAGGTGGTCAGATTGTCCCACGTGGGGAGGGATGTCGCTCTGTAGGCTTTGTTGCTCTGCATTGCTTCGTAGATGCAGATGTTGTGTTGTCAGGGCTCTCTGTAGAGACAGTCAGAGCTTTACTCTGAAATCACTTTGTTTGAATGTGAATCAGAACCTGGTTCAAAGTCTAATTTGAGCAGCTGAAGAGGAATAACCCATGACTCAGGAGGAATAAACACATGAAGCCGTCCCCACCAGACTGAGACTTTTCTCTGCAGAATCCCGAACATGAACCTGTGAGAACCTGTGCAGGTGAGTCGTGCTGTCAGTGTTTTAGTTTAATGTGTCTGAATGTGAACATGGGTACAGCATTATTACCCTTCCTGTGAGAAATGTTTTGTGGGGGGGGGTGGAGCCTATCACAGCTGTCACAGGGAAGGAAGCAGGTCATAACAATCCACTGCATAATAATCATCATTAAAAAAAGTAAACTTAAAGTTAACCTTCAGTTATTTACTGGTAAACAACAATAAAATAATCCTTATTGGAGACATGTGTGTCAGGTTTGTTTGGGTTAAAGTATGATGGATATCATCTCAGTGGAAGCATCACAGGGCAGGTGCCAAGCACGCTGAAGTCTCCAGTACAATAAAAAATATTGGTATTATACAAACTAATGACATAAACAAAAACATCAGCAAACATCACTCACACGTGTCCCGTTTAACTCGCTGTTGGGTTGTTTTTGTTGCCTTAAAGCTCAGACCTGCACAGGTTCTGTTTTTATCTTTTATGTTCAGCACGTTGAGTGTTTGCATCTCTACTTTCAAGATTAGGCTTCAAACTTCCCTTTTTGCTAAAGCATATAGTTAGGGCTGGACCAGGTGACCCTGAATCCTCACTTAGTGATGCTGCAATAGACGTAGGCTGCCGGGGATTCCCATGATGCATTGAGTTTTTCCTTTCCAGTCACCTTTCTCACTCACTATGTATTAACAGACCTCTCTGCATTGAATCATATCTGTTATTAACCTCTGTCTCTCTTCCACAGCATGTCTTTATCCTGTCTTCCTTCTCTCACCCCAACCAATCACAGCAGATGGCCCCGCCCCTCCCTGAGCTTGGTTCTGCTGGAGGTTTCTTCCTGTTAAAAGGGAGTTTTTCCTTCCCACTGTCGCCAAAGTGCTGCTCATAGGGGGTCATATGATTGTTGGGCTTTTCTCTGTATCTATTTTTGTACAATCTACTGTACAATATAAAGCACCTTGAGGCGACTGTTGTTGTGATTTGGCGCTATATAAATAAAATTGAATTGAAAATTGAATTGAATTGAAATTGAGTGTGATGGAATAAAACTGATATGAAATGTTTGGAGGTCTGTGAAACCACCAGAACGTGTAAACTTAGGCTTCACATCTTTCACCTCCAAATTAACAGCTGTTATCTCCGTGACATCACACTGTCATGGTTTC
>NW_024583006.1:214994-233088 GCF_018398535.1 Haplochromis burtoni
CTTATTTCTGTTTTACAGGCGCTTCAGATCCTCCATGCCTTTACTGGTAATAATACACCCACAGCTCAGATTAATTTATTTATACAGAGCCAGCTCACCTCAAGCTGCTCAACCCTGGGAAGACCCAACAATCAGCTGATCCCTATCAGCTCTGAGCCTCCATGTTAGCATCAAAACATCAGCATGACTGAGGACCACAAACACACGGCTCACGTATCACAGATAAGCTCCAGTAAAGAGCCGCAGGACAGACCTGAAGCCTGGAGCACAACACCAGGGTCTGTAGTTTGAAACTCACAGCTTCTCCGAGGGTACCATGAAGGCACCGCAGGTGTGTGTGAAACCTTTATTTACCTTCTGATGGAGAAGGTGATCTGACTGAACACAGAGAGGACTGTGACATTTACTGCTTCTCTTATCATCACAGCAGTTCTTAGCTGAGCTAACATAAAAAGGGTATTCCTAATAACCTGATACACCTGTGTCAGGTAACAACACAATGAGGCTCTGACTCACTACAAACACACACACTGTTAATGATTAATGACTGCATTAATCACAACATTTCTGATTGACTTCAGTTCTATACATTCTATACATAACAGTCCCAGAAGGCTTTGTTTGTGGTCTTTGGACCAATCAGGCTTTGGCTTCAAACCTGTGAGAAGCTCAAAAGTCATTAATGCGCCCAAACTCATCTGACTGGGACTCAGCTTTTTACTCGCTAAACACTGATCACGTGATTACATCTGCACCCCAGGCGACTTCATGATGGTTAAAGACTCTGACCCTGCAACTCTATCACAGAAACAGGTGAGCTCACCTGGCTTCTCATCCTCTCTCTTCATTGTTTCTTCTTCTTCTTCTTCTTCTTCTCTGCACTCGTCGATGTTCCTGTAAGTCGGCTGAGGACACAAGAAGAAGAAAGATGATGAGGCACAGCCTGTCAGACGACACAGAGGGCTCGTAGGCCCTTCACATCCTCACCTGGTCACTGTAACGTGATGACATATCATTGGTGGAGGGGAGAAGTCTGCTGATAAGCTGACCAATGGTTTTGAAGGTGGGTCTGTGGGTGGGCTCAAGGCTCCAGCAGAGCTTCATCAGCTGATACCTGCAGAGACAGGTGAGCGTCACTTTCAAAACAACTTTATGAGCACTGACACGAGCATCTGTGAACTCACATCTCCGCCGGGGCGAAGTCAGGCTGCTCCATGTGGCCGCCATCTTTGATCATCTTGTAGAAGTTGGTGTCCACGGCAATGTTTGGGTATGGGCTCTTTCCTGGACAGGTGAACAGAAGACTGTCTCAGAGAATGGCTGCTGAATGTCACGTACTGCTCATCACCAGAGCTGAAATGTGGTGAGGTGGTGCGTGGCGTTGCCATGGTTACCCAGAGAGAAGATCTCCCAGAGTAAGACTCCGTAGGACCAGACGTCGCTCTGCACTGTGTAGACGCACTGAAAGATGCTCTCTGGAGCCATCCACTTCACTGGGAGGCGGGCCTGTCAAAATAAAACAGCGAGTATCAAAATAAAACACAGTGATTGTTAAAATAAACAGCAACGAGTATCAAAATAAAATATGAAGACTGACATTTCCTTGAACGATGTAACTGTCATCATTGCGAATGTCTCGGGCCAAACCGAAGTCGCAGATCTTTGCAACACGACGATCAGTCAGCAGGACATTCCTCGCTGCTACGTCTCTGTGGATACACTGAACCACACAGGTGAGGCGCACAGGTGAAACAATGGTGATTGTTGTGAAAAATGATCTCATGTGAGTGTTTCCTTACATTCCTGGTGGACAGGAAGTCCAGACCCTGAGACACCTGGTAGGAAAAACTTATGAGGTCACTGACTGAAAGACCATCTGTCTGCACACCTGTGAGAAAGACAGTGAGATGAGTTCTTTAATTGCCATAAATGTAAATTATGTCAATTTGTTTAATTTATTGTGATTCTGTATGTTATTTATTTCCTTTATTTATTGTTGTTCCTTTTTGGGTAAGAACCATGTTACATTCTATGTTGCGCACAGGCCCCTTTAAGTGGCGCTAAGGGAAGTTAAGAAAGCATGTACAAAGAAGCTAAGTTGTAAGTTAAATAAGTCACAAGAAGGATTAAATAAGCTGTTTCAAAGTGAAAGGCAGCTGTAAAGAAGAGAAAAAGAAGTCTGGAAGTGTTTTGTTCAGTTTTTGTTCCTGAAGCGGACTCATTCCCTCATGGTTGCATGATTGTGCATTTGTTAACTTTGGTTTAAATCTTTACTTACAATATTTATGTTTGATCATTCAGTGCATTTATGTAATGACAGTTTGATGGTAGATTTTATGGTGGTTTGGAGGAGAAGTGTGACTGAAGAATACATCCATCTGTGAACGAAGAACCGTGGTGCAGTGTATTACCTGGAAGTAAGTTCAGGTTCTTACCCTGGTGTGTTTGCCCCGGACTCAGAATTGGCTGCATCTCCTGATACTCCGAGCAGCATGAGATCCCGCTGTCACTGCAACACATATTGGATGTTACACATCAGCTGGGGTTTGAACAGGTAATGGTGGTGCTGCAATGAAACCTAACCTGAACTTCTCAACAAGCATACCTGCCAAATACGGAATACACTAACCCTAGAGCGTACAGGTGTTAGAGCTGGCTGATCTGTCAGTGTGAAGCAGCGTGATCTGCCTCCGACTGTTTGCTTTACTATTTACTTTGGTATTAACATCTGATCTGTTCTAAGTGATTCACAATCAGTAACTGTAGGTGTGCTGAGGCACACTCAGCCTTTCCTTTCCTCTAAAAGGCTGTGATGATAATAAAGTGCACAGGTGTGAGCAGCATGAAAGACAGATGCTCTGAAACTGAGAGGCGTCACACCTGCGGAGCCTGGCGTGCTGGGCCGCCATGTTCTTATAGAAAGCCTCTTCCTGTACTTCATCCACAGTCACCATGGATGCCACGATGTCCTGAGCCCGACCCCGCAGGAAGTTGAGCAGGTCGCCATGGCTACAGTACTCTGTGATCATCAGCATAGGCCCTGGATAGTCAAAGGTCAGAAAACCACAAGTTGAAATGACTGTCTTTTATTCAGGCTTTTCTTTTTCTTCTTTGAGTCTAACAGCTGAAATGATGTCCACGTGATAGACCCCCCAGGAACTAGGCGCTTCATTTGAAGCACACTTTGGCTTAAGTTGATGAGCGGCTTATTTCCAGACTGCAGAGGACGGCAACCACACAGCAGGGAGTGCTATATTTTTAGTGTAATACAGAGCATCAGCCTCTGAGATGGAAATCAAACCAAACCTGCAGTTCCTCTGGCATCCGGCAGAAGCAGCAGTGAGTCACTCCCCATAGACTCACATGTTAAAATTTTACAGCAGAAATAAACATGTTTACAGCCTGATACACAGACGTCATAACACCTGTATGAGGGCAGATTGTTTCTATAACTCACCTGTTTTAACTGTATTCAGACCTTAAGTTTGCAAATTTTCACAATGAATCTTTGACCTACAGTCTACAATCAGTATTTAATAAACATCATCATCACCCCCACGAGTACAGGCTCCCAGCAGGTTAACGATGTTGTCATGGTAGCCGAGATGGCTGAGAATCTTAAGCTCAGACATCAAAGCCTCCCGTTCCTCCGAGTGAGCGCTTGCTGTGGACAAACAGGTGATACATTGGATCATACAACACGAACAATACGATGATGATAATGATGAGGATTGTGATTATGAAACTCTGCATACTAACGTTTAAGCATCTTGACAGCGACTCTGGTGATCTTGTTGTCAGTTTCCAAACCATACGCCGTGGCCTCAACAACCTTCCCGAAAGCCCCAGAGCCCAGGATGGGACCTGAAAGACAGAAAGTCGAGAACATGAAGAAGAAGCCAGAGAGAGGAAGGCTGAGGAGTCAGATCCTCAGTTTGAAGGTTAAAGTGAGCGTGAGCCTGATTCTGTTTGAACTTTCTTCATGTTAAAAAGGGGGTTCTCCTTTCCCACTGTCACCGAATGCTTCACATTACAATACAAAACCTCAAGACGGCCATCATTGTGAATGCTCCCTGATTAAAACCCAATGTTTCGTACCGAGGCGGAGTTTGTCTCGGGGAAACTCCCACTTCTGATTGTATGGCAGCTGGGTGGGGTCAACAAAGGTGTAGTTGTTTCCATCAGTGCTTTCGATGATCTTCCAGCGGATCTCATACTTGGGTTTCTGGCAGAAGAAGAACAGCAGGTGAAGATTGTTTATTAGTCATCAAGCCGTCAGTCCAACAAGCCTCTGATAGGCTTCACCCACTCACCCACCTCCCTGCTTAGCTACAACAAAAATGACTGATCTCTGACCTGGTGAGCTCTACAGGAGGATCAGTAAATTTACCTGTCTGCACTTGTAGAAGAGGACCAATAGGAGCAGGAAGAGGACAGCGGTGGCACTCAAAACTCCAATCAGAGGCGGAGTGAAGATGATTGGATTCCCTGTAGAAAAGAGGAACTCTGATGAATCTTTATTTAAACCAGTTTGATAATGAAAGAGATTTAACTGCTACCCGTCTGATTAATCCAGTTTTATTCCCCCACACTTACGATGATGGAAGACCCGCAGAGACTCTCCCATGAGGTTGGATGCAACACACTCCACAGTGACATCATCATCAGCTGACAGGAGGAAGTGGGACCTCACCTCCTCACCGTCCTGTGAGGTCACACTGGCCTGAGAAACCTCATTGGTAGCAATGTGTGCACACCTGTAAGAGAAGCAACATTTTTATTTTTAAAACAGCGCCTCCCTCAGGACAGATTTCACATGATTCTGCAGCCTGTAGCTGGCAGCGCCAGCATACGTACGAGGGCTGGATGCCAGGACAGGTGAACCAGAGAATTGTGGGTAGTGGATATCCTGAGCTGCTGCATGTCAGAGTACTGTTCTCCAAAGTGATATCAGTAGTCGGAAAACCTAAAATAACAAAACTGTTTTCTCAGACTTCAGAAAAGACAAAAACAGAGGTATAAACATCAGCTGAGAGCTTCTTTCGGGATCATGTGATCAGAAGAGGATGAGAAAACAGCACAGACCGTGCCATCTGGAACGTTTCAGACATTCAGCGACTTCTGTTAAAGTAGATTAGACTGCCCTCAACATCAGAAAATACCACTAAAAGGAGAAACTGTGTATTCAGGTGTCTTATAGTATAGCATGCGACTAGATGTCAGACTGTGAGAAGCTTGCGGTGAGGAAGAACGTGATTACAAAAGCTTTCTTACGGTAGACCTTGAGGTCGATGGTGTGTGAGCCACTGAAGAAGGAGTTAGAGAAATGAAACAAGTATTGCCCCCGATCCTCCGGACGCATGCGATGCAGCAGCAGGGTGGCTTCCAAGCTGCAACATCAAAAATACTGCCTTAAAAAATGTTTACACCATCACTACCAACTTAACAAGCCCTTGTACAAACACTACCACCTCAAAGGAACACAGAATATTCCACCTAGGAAATACCACCTTAAAACACTGAGGCACTCCTGACAATAGAGTGGGAGTAGCCTGTAGCCATTGCTCACCTGTAGCTGTTAGCAGCGTAGCTCTCCTGGTACACCGTACTGTCATTGTTGATGAGGTGTGTGGGTGTGGTCCAGCGCTGGCTTGTGATTGGAGGATAGGCCTTCAGCAGGAAGGTGAGGGCCACATCACGACCTTCGTAAACCTCCACCCTGCTGCTGCCATTAACTTTAGCGCTGCTAGCTCTGTAAGCACTAACATTAGTGATGGGTTCCAGTGACCCACCACTAACGTTAACCTGTATTTCATCTGCTGCAGGCAGGTGTCCTCTGACCTGTACGTGCTCACTTGTCTGAAGGTAGATTCTCAGGTAAGGGCGTTCTGAGGAAGAGGAGATACTGTTGGTGGATGTGTGTGACTTTGAACCTGCATTCTCATTCTAAGGCAATGAGTGTACAAACATTAGGTTAGAAACGGTGCAACCAAAATGACCAAAAGTGTCCCCCCCAAACTTTGTTTTCTAGGGCCCACTATGTTTTACAAGAATACTACCCCCCCAACCCCCGCACAAATACATCCTCCAACCACACACACACATATTTAGTTTTCAAACTCCATTGCAGTTTATTTCACACCTCAAACCTTTTGTAAACAATTAAACCAGTGCTGTCAGCGTTAATCTTGTTAAAATTACGCTAATGTCATAACCGCATTAACGCGTCAAATCTCCGTTAGCAAGTTAATGCGGATCACTCCGTGTGTGGGGCTGCACGGCATCAAAGCGTTAGCACGGTTAGCTCATTAACGCGTTGGCGCATGGGGCGATCTGTGTTAACTCACTAATGGAGATTTGCCACGTTAATGTGGTCATGGCGTTAACGTAATTTTAACAAGATTAACACTGACAGCACTAAATTAAACAAGTAAAAGTAAACTGCAATAAATTACAGGTTGTAATTAAATACACCACTACCTCTTTTGAAAACAGAAAAACAAACCATCTTTAATTATTTTACGTATAGTTGTTGTTTTTTTGTTTTTGTGTTTGTTTTTTTTTTTACTATGTAAGAATATTCAACACTGCTATCAATACATTTCTGTGCAAAATGGGTTCAAAAACATAAACAACTGTAGGATACTGTTTGTCTGTGATTTGAAGCGGGGGAACAAACTGTGGCAGGATCAGTTTACTCCATTAGACATGGAAGTAGTGATGTTTTAGTTTATCAGTAAATGTCTTAACTTACCTAGCACCTTGAGCTGGATGGTTGCTGTGGCGACCCCGGCCTCGTTAATTGCCCTACACATGTACTGTCCATTGTCCGTTTGGGTGACCTCAGGGATGCTCAGAGTGCTGTTGATGTACAGCCGCCTGTTACCATAGTAACGACTGTTAGTGGCTTCCAGTTTCTGAAATGAACCAAACAACCAGTCAGCACTTGGAATATTAGGACTGAAAATGCACAGGTGACCTCTGATCTCTCACCTGCTTTCTTGGGTCTGTCCAGGTAACATTATAGAAGTGGGTGGGGTTACTGCAGAGACAGGTAACCTCAAAACGCTCTCCTACCAGACGGACAAATTCATCCTGACTAACAGACAGGGAGGGGGGGTGGCGCAACACTGCATACAGACAGGTGAAGTCAAACAGGTAATCAGATAGGTATACAGACAGACAGGTGTATAGATAAACAAGTGTAGAGATAGACAGGTGTTACCAGGGAGCACCAGCAGGTTCACGGGCCTGGATTTGAACTGTCTGCCATCCTTCCAGCCTGAACACACGTAGCGGCCATTGAACAAAGCCTTCAGGTCTCGGATTAGGGCTCCTCTTCGAGGATCAAAGGTCACGTTCATGGCGGTTGGCAGGTTCCTCCCGTCCTCTGATTGAAGGGTGAGATTTGTTACCAAGGGGTCAGTCAGTAGACACTTGAACAGGAAGTCCTCACCCTCCTTGAGATGGGGGTTGCCATGACGGGTTTCAAACACTTTGGAGAGATCTGCTGGGTCTGAGAGAGGGGGATTATGGAAAACTGGAGGTCATTCTATGAATGAGTTCAGTCTGGTCACATTTGTATTAAAAGTATAAGGAAAAACCAATATCACTAACTAAAGGAACTTCAGGAGGACTACTGATCTTACCTGTGACATACAGGTGGATCCAGCTGTTCAGGTGCGCCAGGCTCTCGTTGGTGTATCTGCAGGTGTATGTTCCAGTGTGCCTGGGTGTAGCACGTATGACCTCCACAGGGTCTGGTAGGTTGCCCCGATACACCAGTGGAAATGCAGTGCTGGTCCAGTGAACTGACCCGTTACCATGGCAACTGAGGCTGAAATTGGTGCCAGCAGTAAGAACTCGATCAGATTTACTTGGAAGGAAGTCAGAATTTAGACGGATCGATGGTGGATCAGGAGGTTCTGAAACAAACAGAAAGACAACTGAACCCATCAAACACAGCGGTCACAGAGCACACACCTGAATATACCTGAATAGTACAGGGTAGGCCATTTATATGGATACACCGTAATAACATGGGAATGGTTGGTGATATTAAAGTCCTGTTTGTGGCACATTAGTATATGTGAGGGGGCAAACTCCTCAAGATGGGTGGTGACCATGGTGGCCATTTAGAAGTCGGCCATCTTGGATACAACTTTTGTTTTTTCAATAGGAAGAGGGTCATGTGACACATCAAACTTATTGGTAATGTCACAAGAAAAACAATGTCCTAACCTAATGTCCTAACCTAATCCTGATGTCCTAACTCTTAACCTGTAATTTTCAATTTTGTATATTTATATTAATCTGTAAATTAGCAACTTTTGTACATATCTTTACATAAACACCTTGATTTTGCATACTCTGTATATATTATTACTGTGACAGTGTTGAAACCACTTGCACTTTAAACTCTGATTACACCCACACATAAGCACTGCTTTACTTATTTATTACTTTCTTTTTAGTTGTGTGAAGGGAACCTGCAAAGTAAGAATTTCATTCCTCTGCATAACCATCTGTGTTTTGTGGTGTACATGACAAAAACTTTTTCAATCTTGAATCAGAGCTGAGTCACCTGATTGGACCTTTGTGTCTTTTAAGAGATTGGCCACCCAGCAGGTGAGTTTGGACACTAACACTTCCAGTCCGCAGTTTGTTTGAAAACAGAGTTCCAGTCCTGACATTCGCCAAACACAGACGAGGGAACACAGATGCCTCAGACAGTCGATACTGAAATGAACACGCAACTTCTGTGAAACATCATTTACAGCTCGGGGATGGGAACAGCAGAGCTTACGGATTCCACGTGGATTTATCCCTAATCCTTTATTGGTCAGATTTTGTGTGTCAGCTCCCATAACCTGGAACATCTAGCTCTGTGTCACCTAGTCACATTCACGCAGTTTTTCATTGGTGAGACGAACGCGCTACGGTTTGATGAGTTATGTGTATAAACTGACCTGCTTGACATATTATGTAAATAAAACCAGAGTGAAACCCTGAGAAACGTTTATGAGACGACGATGCACTGCTGAGTCTCTTCAGGGCGGGCAGATGTTATAGATGTTAGCAACATCAGTTTAAAGTGGGTCTCAATAAAAGTACAAACACTGAGAAGAGGATACAACACAACTTTATTTAAAATCAGAGAGGAAACCACTGAAATCATCTGATTTAACACACAGGAGGTCTGTTAGCTGACTGATCCACTGATTAACTGACAGCAGGTTTGTTAGAGCGTTACTGGTTAATATGTGATGTTGTTCAGCTAGAACAAAAATCATTTGTTGTTTGATAGGACTCTTATTGGCTGGTTAACAATGTGTAATTTCATCAGAAAAGATGATATCAAAAAGGGTCAGAGAATCTCATTTGCTGGCTGGTGTCTTGGTGGTCTCCTGCAGGTGTGTGGCGATGCGAGATGTCTGCAGCAGTAAAGCTTGATGGTTTTCAACCAGCAGGCTCTGGTGACGAGCCAGGTTCTGCAGATCCTGGATCTGCTGCAACCCCTGAGACATGCAGACAAGGTTAGACTGATCTCCTCAGCAGATACTGAGATTAAAAATGGCTAATCAATGCTTCTGAATGACTTAATCTGGGTGGCTCTTTGCATACTTGGTCTGTAAATCTTAAACAATGCAGAACCAGAACTTCCAGCACTCAGACAAGCTGTATTAATTTAGTTTAAACTAATATTAATAAGAATGCATCTGAACTAAATCTGAGATATGCTCATCTAAAATCAGCTAAACCTGAGTTAGAACTGTGATGACGTATCTGTAAAAATCCTTGGCTAAACTTATGATATACCAAACGTGCGCTAATCTCATCTCAAATAAACTCAACAACATTAAGTCCAAGATAAATTGAACTAAAGCCAGGCTAAAGCTGGACTCGCCTGAGTTCCCAGGGTGCCAAGCTGATCGACCACCTGGGCCTGCTGTTTGGCCGCCTCCGTCTGGATCTGGACCAGTTGGGTCAGCAGATTCAGGACCTCCTTCCTCCACGTGTCCTCATGTTGCTGAGTCTGGATTAACTCCAGCAGTCTTGAGGTGGAGCCCGGACCGGCAGGGTCAGTGTCTGATTGGCCAGGAGACTGGGCTGCGCCCATCATGATACCAGCGGGTGGGATGTCATGGAGATCACCTGGAGTGAAGACGCCTGAAGTCAAAACTTCAGTTTTTTTGTAGAGCAATCCTATTCCTGTGACTTTCAAAATAAAAGCCCTATTTTATTAAAAGTTAAAGTGTGAGGAAAAGTTGGAGGACACGCTGCTCGTTCTGTGATGACCCCCTCGACACTACACCATATATTTTCAACCGGAACATTATGGTTAACAGGTGGATAGCTGCACAGCAAACAGCCACTTACTGGTAAAGAAGAAGTGGTCAGTATATCCTGGTTTAACATGAACTCACTGCTGCAGCACTACAGTGATGGCCATTCACTGGTTAGTTTCAGTGTCCTTATTTTCCTCTGAGGTATCAATTCTGTCACTAGTAACAAGAGGTGGGCAGAATCTTACTTTACTCATTATTCAAGTAACGAGTAAAGATTCAAGACTCACAGCGTTTATTGTCATGTGTACAAAGAAAAGCATTTGTCTGTACAATGAAATTCTCTGCTGTCCACACACAGATCCCGGTTAATATGTACAATAGGACTAGGACAGATAAAATACAAATAGTATAAATAAATAAATGGAGACAAAAAATTGAAGTATTAAAAAGATTTGTGTGCAAAAAGAGCTATGTAAGGCATTACTATTGCAAAAAAGTAATTAGATTACTATTTTTTTCCCATAAGAGCACTGCGTTACTGCGTTACTAAACCGGGATTTTGTTAGTGAGAGTGTCTCATGACAATGATATACAAGCATGTGACGTTTGTGGCAGCAACAGACGTGTGCAGATCAACAATGGATAATATGGAGTGCAGGAGAGAGTACGACCATGCAGCGTTTAAAGCGTGGATTTACTCACATTACTTTCAGTTTGATTCTGTAAAAAGTGAGAAAAACATTAGCGTCCACTGTACACTCTGCGTGGGAAGAAAACTTCTTTCTACAGCAAAAAGTTAAACTTCAAATCTGAGCAAGTACTGAGCATGCTGCCACGGGAATGTGAAATTCAGAGAGATCCCCCCACTGACATGACCGCTGTGGTACTGCTGTGGCAAACCTCCACCCGCCCCACTCCTGCTAAACAGGTGACAATAGATTTCGGAGTTGCTGAATCGTTGATTTTATTTATTTTTATTATTATTTATTATTATTATTAAATGTGTAACACAAAAGGATAATACAGGAATGCACAGATATCAACACACCATAGCACAATAAACACAGACAGCAACATGGGAAAGAGTTCCAGTGTGTACATCTGATCTGGGACCGCTGCAATCTTTCGACTGCACCTCCAACTGACCCGATGTCCACATCATGGGGGAGGTAAGCGTTGGAGGTGGCGTTGGATCCGGGGTAGGGAGGGTGATGCGTCAGTGAGTGCTTATCAGTATCAGTATATATATGTGTGTCCATAGTTCAGCTGAGACAGTGTCCTTCGCCCTGCCAGGCTAAGTAAACAGTCTTCCAGCCAACCCAGGTGAACAGCTGGTTCCGCTTTCTTAATTCTCCGATAAGTCAGGGCCAAGCCAGCTCCGATCAGCAAGAACCCTGTTATCATGGTTCCAAATAGGTAGATATCTTCAGCGTCCTCGATCGACAGTCCCGTCAGGCACACGATCCTCTGCCACCCGTCCATCGTGTATCCGGCAGGGAAAGTCCCTCCAGGGCACTCGGGCTCACCCGAGCCCAGACTTCTCGTTGAGAAAAGGGTGTCAATAGCATTCAGAGACCAGTTGATCAAATCCATAATTCTCTTTAGGTCTTAGAAACAGACTGTGAGAGAGTGTTCAGGGAAAGTAGTACACACGAGACAAGACAAGGACATAAGAACTAAGCAGGGACGATAAGGGAGAGGAGAAAAGTGCGTCCGCCTCCTCCGAGAGCCAAAAGGAAAGCTGTGCACTCTGATTTAAAGGTGAAAAGCACCCGAGCAGGTGAGCAGAGCTGCAGAGTCCAGAATCAGCTGACACGGGTGTGTCACTGTGAGCTCTGAACACTAACCCCCATTGTCAGCACACAACAGCGTGCACAATCAAAATCAGATTCAGAATCGCGTTTATTGGCCATGTATATGCTCAGACACATACAAGGAATTTGGTTCTGGTAGATGGTGACTCTCAAGCACAGCAATGTAAATCTCAACAATGTAAGCAACACAATACACACACACACACACACACACACACACACACACACACACACACACACACACACACACACACACACACACACACACGTGTGGATATATACATACACATGCTACACAAACATACACAAAGCTGTGTAAACCAACTATAAATAACGAATCTAAACTTATATACATAAAATACAGAAATGAATGAGGTGGAATGAATACTACAGAATGTACATAAGGTGCAGTTGCAGTCTGGCAGTGGGAGCAGTGTGACAGGTCAACTGTTTAGGAGGGAGATGGCGAGGGGAAAGAAACTGTTCCTGTGTCGGGTGGTCCTGGTCTGCAGGCTTCTGTACCGTCTGCCAGAGGGCAGCAGATCAAAAAGTCTGTGTCCAGGGTGTGAGGGGTCTGTGATGATTTTCCCTGCCCGTTTCCTGGTTCTTGAGAGGTACAGATCCTGGATGGAGGGCAGGGGGGTGCCGATGATCCTTTCTGCTGCCCGTACAGTCCGCTGCAGTCTGCTCCTGTCCTGTTTAGTGGCTGCTCCATACCAGACTGTGATGGAGGAGCACAGGACAGACTCAATGACCGCAGTGTAGAACTGGATCAGCAGCTCCTGTGGGAGACTGTACTTCCCCAGTTCTCTCAGGACAATCGGCACACACTGCAACGTGTGCTTCATAGGGACAAACACAATAGGAAAAAATGTATTTTAAATAGAAAAGGCGGACTGAGTTTGGTGTCACGTTTAACACTTTATGACCAACCACAGAGCTAATCTTTGCATCTTTACATGTTTACATGCTGTGAAATGCTGCAGCAAGAGTCCTGACAGGGACTAGAAAGAGAGAGCAGATTTCTCCTGTTTTGGCTTCCTGTTAAATCCAGAATTCAAAATCCTGCTCCTCACATACAAGGTCTTAAATAATCAGGCCCCATCTTATCTTAATGACCTTGTAGTACCATATCACCCTATTAGAGCACTTCGCTCTCGCACTGCAGGCTTACTAAAGCATATAGTTAGGGCAATAGGTGGCAGCAGATGGCCACCCCTCCCTGAGCCTGGTTCTGCTGAACCTTTGTAATTGTCCGAGCTCATCCACTCCACACCATGGAATCCTCGACCACCTTACTGAGGGCTGATCATCTTCACTAACCTGCCAGCAGTTGTTTTCCTCTCCTTTGAGTGGCGATATCACTTGGCGTTCGCTCTCTCTGCGCCTGTCTTCATCCTGTCTTCCTTCTCTCGCCCCAACCGGTCGCAGCAGATGGCCCCGCCCCTCCCTGAGCCTGGTTCTGCTGGAGGTTTCTTTCTGTTAAAAGGGAGTTTTTCCTTCCCACTGTCGCCAAAGTGCTTGATCATAGGGGGTCATATGATTGTTGGGTTTTTCTCTGTATGATTTATTGTAGGTCTACTTTACAATATAAAGCACCTTGAGGTTGTTGTGATTTGGCACTATATAAATGAAATTGAATTGAAATACAGTTATACCCTTGCTATAACGTGGTTCACTTTTCATGGCCTAGCTGTGTTGCTGATTCTTTTTTGGTTTCATTCTTTAATACTGGACTTATTTTTCTATGAAGGTTTGAACTTTGAGAGTGTTTAAACATAGGAAAAGTGTGAAAATGTTGATGAGAGAAGTGTATAAAGTGTGTAGTGAGCGGTTTTACAGCCTTAAAACATCTATAATAATTGTAAAAAAATAAACATTGCAGATTTCACATATTGCAAGTTATTTTTAAACTGTAACTCCGGCGATATACGAGGGGTCACTGTAATCACATTTTGAGCGGTTCAGCTTTGTACAACCTTCATAACTCAAAGTGTGAAAGAAGTATCTACATAAAATGCTAAAAAGCGAATAAACCACGCAAAACAATGTCCACACTTTTAAGCAGAGAAAGTTTGATTGTTCACAACTTCATTTTTATAAAATGTAGCAAAACCAAAAACACAATGCAGAACAATGAATGTGATCAGTGCCGTGACACAGGCACAGCCTCAGGGGGCCGTTTCCTGCACAGGTGTGTTCCCAGACCCTGACTCATCCTGGTCTCCGACCCAAACACCACCGACACCACCCAGAGACTCAAAACAAAACTGAGCGGCGAGTGAAACAGGACGTGAAGCCGAGGCCCGCGGTCACATGATTTACACGAACATCACCTGCTCGCCGTCACGAACATAGCCTCATGTCCACAGCCTCACGTCCACCGCACGTTACAGAACATAGTAATTATAATTCAGCACTGATGATTTTACACATCTGTCTGTATCACACCTGTGACCCAAGAACAATGCAGTGATTCAGGCTGGAACAAAGACTGGTGTGTATGTGTGTGTGTGTGTGTAGATTCCATTTCATACAGCATGCCTCATTCACAGCAACACTTTCTCCTATGCTCGCTAACACTCACATTGATACTCTGATGGAGGCATTGGAGCAACTCAGGGCTCATATCTTGTCCAAAGATATTTGGTGTGCAGACTGGAGGGAGCCAGGGATCGACCCACCGTTCTGCTCAGTGGATGACCTGCTCTACGTCCTGAGCTACAGCCACCCTGTAGCTGTGTGTAAGTGTGTGTGTGTGTGTTCTGTGACTGTTTGTTAAGTTTCAGGTTAACATCTGCTTGTGCCTTTCAGCGCTGATGGAGTTTTTCCAGATGTGCTGCTTAGATTTTCTCCGTGTGTTTTACAGCCTGACAGTGTACACCACCTCAGCTCTGCTCATTTAATCTGACACTCAGGGGTCAGAATATTAGGAACACGCCCTGATCCAGCAACTCCGGCCTGCTGGATCAGGGCGTGTTCCTAATATTCTGTCCTAATAATCGAGCGGTGCTCTGATCGATAAACAAAGAAGGACATTTGTCAAGCTTCATGTGACAGTTGGAGACTCACATCATCGAGTTTCACAATCAGAGCGAAAAAACAAGAAGTGAAACTTTGAGCGTGTGTGTGTGTCTGTTCGTGTGTGTGCGTGGGTGTTTGTGTGTGCGTATGTGTGTGTCTGTTCGTGTGTGTGTGTGTGCGTGGGTGTGTGTCTGTATCTGTTTGTGTGTGTGAGTGTGTGTCTGTGTGTGTGTGTCTGTGTGTGCGTATCTGTGTGTGCGTGTCTGTATCTGTTTGTGTGTGTGAGTGTGTGTCTGTGTGTGCGTGTCTGTGTGTGCGTATCTGTGTGTGCGTGTCTGCATCTGTTTGTGTGTGTGAGTGTGTGTCTGTGTGTGCGTATCTGTGTGTGCATGTCTGTATCTGTTTGTGTGTGTGTCTGTGTGTGCGTGTCTGTATCTGTTTGTGTGTGTGTCTGTTTTCTCCTCTGGCTCTGAACTCTGAACAGCGCCAGTGTTATTGATCATTAGTGTAATTATCAGCTGTCGTTTTGATAATGAGTCATTATTCATCTCCAGCTGGATAAAAGCTGATCACAGATCAGATTTACAGTCAGATGTTGTGTGTGTGTGTGTGTGTGTGTGTGTGTGTGTGTGTGTGTGTGTGTGTGTGTGTGTGTGTGTGTGTGTGTGTGTGTGAGAAGGTCAACACACACTCGCACAGTAAAAGCTAACCCTGACAGGAAGTAGAATCCTTCCTGAAGTCTGCTGGTAAAAGTGTTTTTAAACCACACCAACATCCACAGATTGGGCAACTCCAGAGTTTCTGCAGATGGTGTCTCACACCACCACCACCACCATCATCATCATCATCATCATCACCGCTAACAAAGTTGGATTCCGTTCTTACACCAAACACAGCTTAAAGCAGTGTAAAGCAGCTCCACACTGAGCACGCTCTGTAACGTGAAATCATTTTGTTTTTCCTCGAGGTTGGAGCAGCCCCTCCTCTCTGGTATAAATGTGAGTTTGGACTGGTTTTACTGGTTTCCTGATCTGAAGGTTTCACTGAGCCTCAGCTCTGAGGACTCGCAGACTTCCTTTAAACCGCTTCTTTTCATACTTCGATGTGATGTCATCATTTTACCATCACTTTGACGGCTTGCTCTTGACGTTTCTCTTTACTTTGATCCTATTTAGTCACCAGCTGTTGTTAAAGGCCACGTGTAAATTATTCTTTACAGGCTGTGCCCCGCCTTCATCTGACTATGATGAAGCTCCACAGGTGAGCTCGGCAGGTATGGAAATAGCTGTGCAGTTTGCTGGAGCTCACCCCCACTGGGCAGATACATTTGTGCAGGTGATGAAGAGCACACGCTGCCTGCTCTTTTAAACCCCACTGCAGAAACAATAATGATGCCTGTTGCCTAGCAACCTGCGCCATCTTATATTAAAGAATACAAACTGATCACAAACAAGCAGCTGCAGCAGAGATGACACCTGACGAACTTTTTATCTAATTTTTTGGCACGTTGAAATGAACGGACCACATTACAAGTGTGGTTGCCAGTTTAGCTCACCAGGGTGAGCCATGTTTTAGCTCAGTGAGATGAGAGGGCCGGGTTCGAATCTTGCCCATGCCCATTTCTTTTCAACAGACAGTTCAACTTTTCACCTCTTTTCAGCAGAAAATTCTGCTTCTTCATCTCTTTTCAGCAGATTCCACTACACGGCATTCACACTGCATTTTCACAGGAAATGCAGCTTTTTCTAGTTTACTTTGACTTTCTTTTGTTGGTTTTTGTTTATTTTTCTTGTGATTAGTTTTGGTTTTATTTGCTTATTTTTTGTAATTCAGCTGAATTTCTTATTGTGTGAGTATTTTTTGGGCTGGTTGTTTAGATTTATTATACTTTATTTCTTTATTTCTTTTCAGAAGTAAAGTTAAGTTTACATTGGTGTTCTAGTTTAGATTAGTTTATTTGTTTTTTAACCTTTATCTTACTTTGAGCTGTTCAGTTGAATTGTAGCGTTTGCTTTCATACTTTAATTTACTCCATGTTGTTTGTGTTAGTTTTCATTTACTTCAGTCTCGTTTAGTTTACTTTTTAAAAAATTGTTAGCTTGCTTTTGCATAATGATTTGTTTTTAACTGTGGTTCATGTTTACGTTGCTTTTGTTTAACCTTTTGTTACTTTAGATTTCTTTGACTTTTTTTTAGTGCAGTCTAGTTTTAAAAGACCTCAGCAGCTTTCACTGCATCTGAAACTTGGTACCTCCACCGGGCCTCTTGTTTCAGGAACAGAAAGTTGGGTGTTTGTCAGAGAATTAAAGTCAAACACATCAAACTGAACTGTCTCTTATTTATTTATTTATTTATTTTTATGGTCACATTCATGTTACCAGTGACTGATCAAAGACTTCTTACATCAATGAGTCTGAATAAGATTTAAAGGGAAAAACACAAGTTTGTTCCATGAAGAGCTGACCGAGGCCGCTGTCCTCTCAGAACTAAGAGGTCAGGAGAGTTTGTGTGGACGCAGAACTGAATCACACCGCACAGACGCTCCAGTAACCCCTGACAGCAGACACACAAACGTCAGAAACACAAAGGTCACACACACAAACATACAAACGTCAGAAACACAAAGGTCACACACCCAACGTCAGACACACAAACACACAAACGTCAGACACACAAACATCAGAAACACAAATGTCACACACACACAAATGTCACACACAAAAACACACAGACGTCAGACACACAAACATCAAAAACAAAAATGTAACACACAAACACACAAACGTCAGACACACAAACACCAAACATCAGAAACACAAACGTCAGAAACACAAAGATCACACACCCAACGTCAGACACACAAACACAGAGACGTCAGACACACAAACGTCAGAAACACCAACGTCACACACCCAACGTCAGACACACAAACATCAGAAACACAAATGTCACACACACACACACACA
>NW_024583006.1:233108-234727 GCF_018398535.1 Haplochromis burtoni
ACACACACACACACAAATGTCACACACAAAAACAAACAAACAAACACACAAACGTCAGACACACAAACACCAGAAACACAAATGTCACACACACAAACACACAAATGTCAGAAACACAAAGGTCACACACCCAACGTCAGACACACAAACACACAAATGTCAGACACACAAACGTCAGAAACACAAACGTCACACACACACAAATGTCACACACAAAAACACACAAACAAACACACAAATATCAGACACACAAACACCAGAAATACAGACTTCAGAAACACAAACTTCAGACACACAAACATCTGACACGCAAACGTCAGACACAAACACCAGAAATACAGACTTCGGACACACAAACCTCAGACACACAACCATCAGAAATACAGACTTCGGACACACAAACATCACACACGCAAATATCACGCACACAAAGACAAACAAGTCAGATACACAAAGTCAGACACACAGACACACAAACATTAGACACACAACCTTCAGACACACGAACATCAGAAATACAAAATGTTGGAAACACAAACTTCAGACACTCAAACGTCAGACACACAAACTTCAGACAAACAAACATCAGAAATACAAACTTTGGAATCACAAATATCAGACACACAAACAACAGAAATACAGACTTCAGAAACACAAACGTCAGACACACAAACATCAGAAACACAAACTTCAGACACACAAACACCAGAAATACAAACTTCGCACACACAAATGTCACACACACAAACATCAGACACTCAAACGTCAGACACACAAACTTCAGACACACAAACACCAGAAATACAAACATCAGAAACACAAACGTCAGAAAACAAACGTCACACACACATACATCACACACACAAAGACAAACAGGTCAGATACACAGAGTCAGACACACAGACACACAAACTTCAGACACACAACCTTCAGACACACGAACGTCAGACACACGAACGTCAGACACACAAACTTCAGACACACAAAACATCAGACACTCAAACGTCAGACACACAAACATCAGACACACAATCTTCAGACACACAAAACTTCAGACACTCAAACGTCAGACACACAAACATCGAAATACAAAAAGTTGGAAACACAAACTTCAGATACACAAACGTCAGACACACAAACTTCAGACAAACAAACATCAGACACACAAACATCGAAATACAAAAAGTTGGAAACACAAACTTCAGATACACAAACGTCAGACACACAAACTTCAGACACACAAACTTCAGACAAACAAACATCAGACACACAAATTTCAGACACACAAACTTCAGACACTCAAACGTCAGACACACAAACATCAGAGACACACACTTCAGACGCTCAAATGTCAGACACACAAACATCAGAGACACACACTTCAGACACTCAAACGTCAGACACACAAACTTCAGAGACACAAACACCAGAAATACAAACGTCACACACACATACATCACACACACAAAGACAAACAGGTCAGATACACAGAGTCAGACACACAGACACACAACCTTCAGACACACGAATGTCAGACACACAAACATCAGACACACAACCTTCAGACACACAAAACATCAGACACTCAAACGTCAGACACACGAACATCGAAATACAAA
>NW_024583006.1:234765-239174 GCF_018398535.1 Haplochromis burtoni
GAAATACAAAACGTTGGAAACACAAACTTCAGACACACAAACATCAGAAATACAAAACGTTGGAAACACAAACTTCAGACACACCAACATCAGACACACAACCTTCAGAAACACAAACTTCAGACACACAAAGTTCAGAGTGAGAAGATCCAACCAAAACCTCTCATTGAGTCAACGATCAATAATCAGTAACGATTGGCTAACAGCTTGTGAGGTCGTCAGACCGAGCGGACATACGAGGTTTTCACTATTTGGAGAAAGTGCTGCAGTTGGGAGGTTTCAATTGGGGGGGTGCTGAAACCTCAGAGAGTCAGGAAACACATTTTCTTATTTTTACCAGAGACCACAAACACACACACGCACACACACAAAGGGACTGTGTGTCTGTGTGCGTGTGAGGGTCTCCTCTGTCCCACTTCCTCGTTTTACTTCTCCTTCTCTGAGGACTCTGTGGGAGTGGGGTGGAGGCCATGGAGGAAGCGATCACCACATGTTTACGCCGCTTGGACGCGACTCAGCGGAGTGTCACAGCTCAGCGCTGCGTTTAGGGTCACAACAAAGAGCTGGGAAATGATTGTCCTCTGAGGGTGGAGACTGAACACACTGAACAATCACACACACACATACACTGCTGCACTTTTGTTTGATTTAATAAAATATTTAAAAATTAAAACACATTAAATCACAGATCATCACGTGTAACACCATCACGAGTCACAGCACACGGATGACATTTATTGATTTCAGTGGTTTGTTTCAGCATTTTTGTACTTCATCAATCTGTCTGTGTGTGTGGGAGTTTCTACTATCAGAGTAGAAACTGATCTGGAGTTTCTACTAAAGCGTTGGAGGTAGTTCATAAGAGATTACAGGACGAACCTAACCTCAGCAACAGGACCGCTCTCAGCATCGACCAAGTGTGTTTAAACTGTGTCTTCATTCCACCTACTTCACATACAAGGGTCAGTTTTACAGGAAGAAACATGGGTGTGCCATGGGCTCCCCAGTTTCACCCATCGTGGCCAATTTGTACATGGAAGAAGTGGGAAAGAGGGCTTTGCTATCCTACCCTGGAACACCACCAAGCCATTGGTTCAGATATGTGGATGACACCTGGGTGAAAATCAAATCTCAGGACGTTTCACATTTCATGGATCACATTAACTCAGTGGACCGACTCATCAAATTCACCAGGGACGATATGAAAAGTGACAGCTTAGCCTTCTTAGACTGTGAGATTTCCATCAGTAATGGGGGACATCTAAAAGCTGACGTGTACCGTAAACCTACACATACGGATCAGTATCTAAGGTTTGACTCTCATCATCCACCGGAGCACAAACTGGGCGTCATCAGGACGCTACAACACAGAGCGAACACCATCCCCACAGACACAGTGGCCAGGGAGGCAGAAGAACATCAAATCAAGGAGTAATACAGCCCATTGTTGTCTGTGTAGGTTCTCAGTCATCCAGGTCATCGTAGTTTAGGGAGCTTGGAAAGAAAAATGTCTGGACTTCTTTAAGTTTCTTGAAGACGTGTCATCCAAGAAGCTTCTTCAGTTGTAGGTCAAATGGTCGAGAGTCCCAGATTTAAGTCCTAGAGGAGTGTCCCCCAAGGGTGTCATGAATCCCCTGTTGATCCTCTACCTAATTGCACAGGTCAAGGTGTGAAAGTAAGTGTAGGTCACAATCAGCCAACGTTGTTTGGCCATTGTCCAACAGTGCTACTGGTTTCAGTCAAACAAATGTCCTGTTTAAAAGGTTGGAAACCTGCAGACAGCTGAGACTGAAGAAGTCACCTGATGATGATGAAATGTTTCTCAAACTGAAAACATTCAGATGGACAGAATCCGCTTTCTGTGCTGACTCCAGGTCAGTTTAACCCTACTGTAGGAGGCTCTGTGAGGCTCTGTTTAACATCCATGATGTGCAGGAGCACAAACACGTTTGATCTGTCTCATAATGCACAAAGTGCATTGTGGGTAAACGCTCAGGCTTGTACCAGTAAGACAGGTGTCTACTCAGCACAGGTGAGCACGTGAGGGGTCTGCTTTACTCTACAGCATTTATTAGAGAAAGAAACATGTATAAAACTAACTATTCTGTTTTTCTTTATTCAACTGATAATAAAGCAAAGTCAGAAATTGCTTCAGTGTCTAAAGAAGAGGCAGCTGATTATTGATCACTAATGTACTGATGTATTGATTGAACATCTGTAGGCAGGTGCGACTGCTCTTCCTGTCAGCCATGAGGAGTTCAGGGTCTGGATAGAGGTCCTGGTCCCGTGTTTCTGTGCTGTCTGTGTCTGTGGGCACGGTAGTGTGGGTGTGTGTCCTTCAGCTGCTGAAGCACAGCAAACCCTCCAACCTTCTTCAGGTTTAAGGCGGTGCTTACTGCTTTACAACTCACTTAAGTTTGCATTATTAGGGGCGTGGCCTCTTCGACTGACAGGTGGATGGTGACACAGGTGACTGCAGCTGCTGGCTGTCTGCTAGCTTCACCCGAGCAGGACCTCTGAACATGTTTGTGCTGCTGGAGCATTTTAATGACATCATGTGACCAATAACATGGCTGTTGTGAGGGCACTGTAATAACAGAGGACTTAGCTGCAGGTTACTGATTAGCAGGTATTATAACAGCTGGAACATTATAACTTTATTTAAAAAAATAATTATAGAACTTGAATTATAAATTTTACAAAAATGAAGCAGCAAACAAGGGAAGTGAAGAAGACACAAACACAGAAATCACTTCAACTTTCAGCAGAACTACAGACCACGCTGACAACACTCCAAGCATCATGTTCATGGAAATCACCGTTTTCAGGTAGAAGCGCTGACAATGATCCAATCAGAATCCAGAGGACAAAAGCACTAAACATGACCTCCTAATGAGGACTGTGACACCCCCGCCACGTGTACGTTAACCACCGCTGCACAGACACGTTATTAGTAACCTGGGTCTGATTCCACGACATCATTTAAAAAGGAAAATATCAGACGTTAAAGCAGCCGTGCTGTTCCAGCCCTGACCCGGTGACCCCGGTTCTGACTGAAGCTATGTGCAGACGCTGCTGTGCACATTTGCTTCCTGTGGTTCAAACAGCAGTTTAACTGTCCACAAACTTTTGTCCTGCGAGCGCTCTGAAAGCAGCGCCTGGTTTCCTGCTGCTGAATGGCTCAAAGCCACAACAATAAGAGCCTGAGGTCACATGACCCACGCAGTTGGTCAACAAAATAAAAACTTTTTACAGCAGGTTCACGAAACAAAGAGCAAAACATGTGTTTCATGTCTGATATTATATTAAAATCTTTTCTCTTTCAGAGAAACAAACCATCAGAAAATATAAAAATGATAATTTATAAAGTACTTATTAGTTAGAAATATTAAAACATCAATCTGAGCAACAAATCAGCCATTTTCATTCCTGTTGCTCCAGTGTTATCTAAAAGAATAATATACATGTGATAATCGTGTAATAAACATGTAATAAACTAATGACACCATTACCAAGCTGTAATAACATAACAAAATCTTAAAATAAAATTAATCCTTTAAAACCTGAACCATGAAATAACTGCCAGAAGTCTTTAGTTTTTTGAACTTTCAGACAATATATATAAAAATATATCAAACTTTAATTTGTATATAAATGAATTTTCAATTGCACCATATTTGCTACATAAGCCATATTTTTGCAATTTAGTCATTAAAAACGTGTCATGTATAATGTTTTGAGGGTAAAACAAAGTCACACTGATGATGTAGAAGTCTCAAAAAGTCACAAAAACACATGAATCAGATACGATACGCCGGGCTTTAAAGAGTAAAATGTTAATTTCAGGTCATGAAAAGATTAAATGTGTCGTAAACATTTTTAATAAAATATTTGTTTTGTTCATTGAACATCACTGATCGATGTTTGATTAAACAAACAAGCTTCCTGATGTTATTGATTTGATTATTAATAAGTGATGTTACTAATGTAACTGTGATCTGAGACCAGTTTCAGGTTTTCCTTTTCATCACTTTGAATGTTTCAGAGTCTTGTTTCTGTTGTTTATTTACAGTTTGTTTTGGTAAACAAAGAGTAAACATAAACAGATTTGTTTTCTTACCTCCTGCAGAGCGGCTCAGGGCGATGAAAAGCAGCAGACAGTGGAGCCACATCTCTCTCTCTCGCTCAGTGTTGTTGGAGCTGAAGTCAGAGTGAATCTGACTGAATGAGTCCAACTTCCTCCTGAAACACCGAGCGCTCAGCTGCCCCTCCCCTCCTCCTTGCATCCAATCACAGGAGGGGCTCAGTCCTCTAAATTTGATCCACAGGTAACTTCAGCTGGTTTCTGTACTATCAAATTGGTTCACTTCTTACCTGGACCATCACCATGGTAACTGATGCTGCAGACC
>NW_024583006.1:241452-253828 GCF_018398535.1 Haplochromis burtoni
GTACGAAGAACGGGCCCCAGGTGTGGAGTAGGTAATGTTTGCAGTATAAATTACTATGGTGATGCACCTTTGAGTACAGATACAAGGGTCAAGTTCTGCCTTTGGGCTACAAACAGAGCTTTCCACCTGGATCCTGATCCAGGACGCAAGTTCAGATTAAACTCTGACTTTGTTCATCCGGAGATTAGATGAAGTTGTTTAACAGACTCTGCCAGGTAATCCCTCTGACTCCTCCCCTCCTGCTCCACCTGAAGCAGCTGACTGAGTTCATAAAACACTAAAGTTTCAGGTAGACATCAGTTTTCTCTATCACAGCTTAAATAACCAATCAGACGTGAGGACTGACAATAAACCGAGCGGGTGGAGGGAGTGTGACCCCTCAGGTAACAGCGAGACTCGGCATCCTCACCCAGTGTGGGACAAATGGTTTGGGCTGCAAAAACGAGCGGCCTGGAAATGAAACATAAAAGCTTCTGAAACAAGCCGAGCAGACAGAACCCACCCACAGAAGAACCGTCCACAGAAAAAACAGCCACAGCAAAAACTGTCCACAGCAGGACCCGACCTGAGTCACAGTGAGCTGATTCATGGGTTCATGCTCGGCGCCCAGTGTGAATGGTGGCGTTCACTCAGACTGATGATCTGCAATCTCCTGAGGTTATGTGTAATAAGTTTCTTAATTTCTTTGTGGATAAGGTTGCCAGTTTGAGATCCTCCACTTTATCTTCTGTTGGCCTGGCTGTGCATGTTCCCCGTTTAAATTAATTGTTCTACCTGAACTAGAGAAGCTTGTGTTAACTGCTAACCCATGTGGTTCTCCGAATGATGTCGCTCATCCCCGTTTTCTAAAAAAAGTGTTTCCTGCTGTTGGACCACGTATTCTGAACCTAATTAATACCAGCCTCTTGTCAGGTCAAGTACCAAGCGAGTTTAAGCTTGCAGTTATTCATCCCTTACTTAAGAAGCCAGGCTCAGATATTTCAGTTCAGTCAAACTTTAGACCCATCTCTAAATTTCTTTTTCTGAGTAAGATCTTGGAAAAGGTTGTTCACACTCAGCTGATGGATTATCTAAACAACTCTCAAATGTTTGAAGTTTTTCGGTCCGGCTTTAAGCCGTTTCATAGCACAGAGACAGCTGACTGCTGCATCTGACACAGTGGATCACGACCTGCTGATCTCTCGATTACAGCTTTGTGTGGGCATTTCTGGCTTGGCACTCCTGTGGATAAAATCATATCTCTCAAACAGGAGCTTCTGTGTTAAGTTGGGCTCGTCATCGTCCTCTGTGGCCCCTCTGCCGTGGGGTGTACCACAGGGATCTATTCTTGGGCCATTACTGTTTAGATTGTATCTCCTGCCACTGGGTGTGATCTTTCGTAAACACAAAGTGTCATTTAATAACAATAATAATGCTAATAATAAATTTTTATTTATGAGCACCTTTCAAGTCACCCAAGGACACTTTAAAATAGGATAAAACGGGTTAGGGTTAGGCGCCCCAGCCAGGCGCCCCAGCCAGGCGCGCCAGCTAGGCGCGCCAGCTAGGCGCGCCAGCGTTCACTCAAGCCGGAAGTCTTCAATTTCATTTATATGCTGATGATTGCCAGTTTCATTTTCCTTTCAGTCATTCTGATAGCTCTCCAATTAGACTCCTGCTTGATTGCCTCAGTGATGTTAAGTCATGGATGGCTCAAAACTTCTTAAATTTTAATGAACGTAAAACGGAAGCAATTCTGTTTGGCCCGAATCGTTCCTCTGATATCCCTGATGTTGAACTTGCTGCTCTGACCCTTCACCTGAAGAGCTCGATTACCAATCTTGGGTTAAAAATCGACTCTGCACTTACCTTTGATGGTCACGTGAATGGGGTGGTGAAATCATCATTCTATCAACTCAGGCGTCTGTCGAAGGTTAAACCTTTTCTTTCAAGGCATGATTTGTAGACTGTTATCCACGCTTTTATAACCTCACGCTTGGATTATTGCAACTCCATTTTAATAGGGGTTGGGCTGGCAACTCTGACACGCCTGCAACTAGTCCAGAATGCTGCGGCACGGTTTTTATCTGGTAAAAGGAAATTTGAGCACATTACTCCGGTTCTGGCCTACCTGCACTGGCTTCCAATTGAATTTAGGATTCATTTTAAAGTTCTTTTATTGGTTTTTAAATCTTTAAATGGTCTGGCACCTGCATATTTAGAAAGAAAGAAAGAAAGAAAGAAAGAAAGAAAGAAAGAAAGAAAGAAAGAAAGATTTGTCTGATTTGCTGAAGCCCTATGTCCCCACTCGTTCGCTCCGGTCAGCTGAGCAGCTGTGGCTCTGAGTCCCCAAATCACGGCTGAAACTGAGAGGAGACCGAGCGTTCTCTATCGTGGCTCCTAAGCTTTGGAATAATCTTCCTCTTCACATTAGGCGATCGACATCAGTGATGGTTTTTAAATCCAGATTCAAAACGCATTTTTATTCACTGGCTTTTGACTCAGTGTTTGACTGACTTTAATTATATTTTATTGTTTTCGCTATGTTTATTATTTTATCGTATTTATTAATTCTTATGGTATCTATTATGTTTCTATTGTTCAGCACTTTGGTCAGCCTTGTATGTTTTTAAAGTGCTATATAAATAAACGATGATGATGATGATGTTTGGAGACGATGAGGTCGACGTCTAGCTGAACACACACCTCTGTGGTTAACATGATTTCTTACCTGCCTCAGTACACCCGTGTGCTCCTCCCTGCTCGTTGGTCAGTGGTGGTTCGCTCCTTCAGCAGATTAATGATGGCGCCCACGTCACTGAGAGGTCGCATGCTGCAATTCCTGCTTGAACCAAAGAGTGGTGTGAGGTGGTTGGAGTAAAGGTCCAACAGGTGGACCAAACCATCTGCTTTGGGGTTATTGTTTCCATGGGTTCCCCTCTCTGTGTGTATGGTGGTGTGGTTGACTCGGGCTCTGTGGTGAGGTCAGGCGGTCAGCTGACCTCTATCTGATATTAATGTGGTTTTTGGCATGTTTGGGGGACCAGCACCCTGCTGGGAGCGGCATACCTGTACCTGTCAGCTGGTTTCCATGACCACAGGTGGACTCATTGTAGGGCCTGAGGTCTAGTTTCATTAAGGCAGAGTCTGTGTTACTGTCTGTGAAATAATGTCATTATTCTGGGACTTCCTGTGGTCAGCCTCAAACCTGCGGTTGCTAAAATGAGCAAAAACCCTGGAAGCTGCTCGGGGATCCATGGTGTGACGACAATCAAGATCTTAGTAGGTTTTCTTGGGTTTAATGAGCTTTCTCACAGTTCAGGGAGTAAACAGCGGTAACGTGGAGGTCCTTTAACCCCTTGCCTGCTGCCTTCTAACACAATATTTTAACTTTGCAGGATAAATGAGGAAGAAGCTGAGTCACAGCGATTCTTCTTTTCACAGGAAACATTTTCAGACATTCAGCACATTTCTGCCCTCCAGCTCTCCAACAGGAAGCAGAAGAAATGCAGCTGGCACAGAGGACGTGGCTTCCAGGGCTCTGAGGTCCCTTTATACTGAGCTCTCACCTGCAGGGGGAACCTCCTCCTCCACCTGCTGCAGGTTTCTTGTCCTCACGTGCTGACACTAAGAGTTTTTTTCTCTTTGTCACCTCCCCTCTGCATGTATTATTGTAGGGTCTACCTTATAAGAGATGACTGTTGTGATTTGGCTCTGTATAAATAAAATTGAATTAAATCTAGTTTAAACTTAAAAACAAATATCCTTCTCCACCACCAGCACCTAACCAAAAATAAGAAATCCTGAAAACTGCAGTGCCTCTGGTGTCCAGCAGAGGCAGCAGTGAGTCATAGACTCCAATGTTAAAATAAACATGCTCACAGCCTGATACACAAACTGGTCTATATAGATACCAAAGCAGCTTCATGTTCAGAAATTGTATTGAACTTGGCATTATTAAGGGTGTGGCCTCTGTGACTGATGTGGATGGTGAAACAGGTGGCTGTAGCTGCTAGCTTCACCTGAACCTCCACCTGAACATTGGAGGTGAGCTGACTGTTGTTGACCCTGATATGTGTGTGTGTTGTGTTTCTCATGAGGAAGCATCAGAACAGTCTGATCCACGAGTACATTTTAATGGGAGCTTCAGTCCTGACATGGGCCAGCAGTTTGGATATACAGATAGAAAAGTCAGAGTACATGAGGATACTAAAGTTTATAAATGTGAATCAGGACCTGCTGCACACTCAGCACACTCTGACTCTGTGACCTAAACAAGCTTTGCAGGTAAAAAGGTTACACAACCTCCTACAGTCCATACTCAGGGCACAGGAGCCCCTTTGCAGAGATGCATGGGTTATTTAAACCCTGCCCCAGACTTTCAGGCAGGTGAAACCTTCACAGACGACTCTCCTCCTCAGGCCCCACAGCTTCCTGTCTATTCTCTGATGATGTCACTTCGGGAGAGTATGAGATGGCGGGAGAGTCTGACATCGAAGGGCTGCAGAGAAAACACAGCATCATCTCTATCATCCTCACAGGCATCGTAGCCTGCAGGATCGTACCTGACTGCATCACATGGTTTCGTACCTGACTGCGTCCAGCGCAGCGCCACCGCTGCTTTCAATTGTGACTTTGGTAACGGGCAGAATGTAAGCGACATGCGAGGGACCTGCCTCTACTGGCTCCGCCTCTGGCCTATTTACCTGAGAGGTGGCACTTGCTGTGAAGAAAGGGGGCGGGATTTGTTTTAAACTTCTTTAACTTTCAAAAGTGACCTGTCTGTGTCTGTGTGTGTGTGTCTGTGGGTGTGTGTAAATCTGTGTGTGTGTGTGTGTGTCTGTATGTGTGTGTCTATATGTGTGTCCGTATGTGTCTGTCGGTGTGTGGGTCTGTGTGTAATTCAGTGTGTGTGTGTCTGTGTATGTATTACTGTGTGTGTGCGTGTGTGTCTCTGTGTGATTTTGTTTTTGTATGTGCGAGTGAGTGTTACCGCGTGTGCTACCGTGTGTGTTACTGTGCGAGAGTGTGTTAGCGTGTGTTACTGTGTTTGTGTCTGTGTTACCGTGCGCGTCCTCCTGCTCCTCTGCACCTCTGGATAAACTCTGCTTGTATCGGTGCACAGCTGGATTTCCTCCCTTCAGGAAGTCTTCGGCAATCTGCAGGTAACGCTGACACACAACAACATGGTCAGCGTCTCCTGGGTCAGGTGGTGTGTGATGCTTACCTGAGGCAGGTGTTGGTACCTGTTTATAGTCGTCAGTCACCATGTTGCCCATTGTGATGAGCAGTGAAGAGAATGAAGGTCTGGACTGAGGTTTCTCTTCCCAGCAGCGTTTCATCACGTCGTACCTGCAGACCGAAAAGTGCAGAGGGTCATGCTGAGCGTTGTCACAGGAAGCTGATGTGTGCGCCTGCATGCGTTGTGTCATACATGTCCTCAGGAGCATGGTCGGGTCGACTCATCCTGTATCCTCTCTTCAGAGCAGAGTAGAATTCCTGGGTCATGGGGAGGTCGGGGTACGGGCTGCAGCCTGGGACCAAAACACAGAAACCCTGTGGTGAGGGGGCGGAGACGAGGCTGACAGTAGTGAGCAGACACACCTGTCACAGTCGACCAGAGGGGAGTGTGAGGCTGAAGGAGATCTCACAGCGACGTCTGGACCTTTGTTCTTGTTTTTGATTGAAATGTACAATAAATTCCCTTTTTTCTCTTTGATTAAAGTTAAGTCTGTTCTTCTGGGCTGTGAGGTTGCTGGTAATGGTTTGTTCCAGCTGCTGGATCTGTTTCCTGGTTTTGAACTGGTTTCCAGTTAATGACCAATTTACAACTTCAAATTAAAACTGTGTGTATAACTTTAAAGGGTAAAGGTCAGCAAGAAGAATCAATAAACTTCAACCAGTCCACCCCCTGTTAATGGTAAATGGTAAATGGCCTGTATTTATATAGCGCTTTTCTAGTCCCTAAGGACCCCAAAGCGCTTTACACAACCAGTCATCCACCCATTCACACACACATTCACACACTGGTGATGGCAGCTACATTGTAGCCACAGCCACCCTGGGGCACACTGACAGAGGCGAGGCTGCCGGACACTGGTGTGACAGACTGGGTTACCCAGAGAGAATATCTCCCACAGCAGAACTCCATAGGACCAAACATCGCTCTGCGAGCTGTAAATGTTCTGGAAGATGCTCTCTGGAGACATCCACTTCAGCGGCAGGAAGCTCTGAAACACACAGGTGGGTGCACAGGTGAACACCTGACCTGATGATGTCAGGAGCCCTCAGTATAGTTGACTGAACTGGTTAACTAACGTTTCCCCTGGCGATGTAATCCTGGTCCTTCAGCAGGTCTCTGGCCAAACCAAAGTCACAGACCTTCACCAGCTTCCCCTCGCACACTAGAATGTTCCTCGCCGCCAGATCTCTGTGCACACACTGAGGGACACACAACACGAATACAGATAAATAGGTAAACAAGGTAACATGTGAGTACATCAACTGGTCAACAAAACCCTCGTATCTCAGTATCACTTCCTGTTCCTGTTACATCGCACAGTGGTGTCTTGATGCATGCTCATGCTCCAAGTAAGGAAATCCCTAAAGTTGACTGTGTTCATCTGGACATTTTCAGTGGGAGAAATGTTTCACCAGCATCAGGTGACTTATTCAGTCTCAGCTGACTGCAGGTTTCAACCATATAAACAGGACATTTTAACAGTGACTGAAACTTGCACCACTGAAAGAATTGTCAAGGATGTTTGATATGAAAGGAAGGTTGGAGATTGGCCTATAATTAGCTAAGACTGCTGGGCCTAGAGATGCTTTTTGAGTAAAGGTTTAACTACAGCCAGCTTGAAGGCCTGTGGTACATAGCTGATTATTAGAGATAGGTTGATCATATTTAAGACTGAAGCATTAATTAATGGCAGGACTTCTTTGAGCAGACTTGTACAGGCCTCTGGAGTGCAACCAATTTGGTCCAAATGTGACCAAATTTTTCAATGGTGCGACTAAAAAAAAATCCTAGGTTGCACCAGTGCGACCAACTTTTCGAGTAAAAAAAAAAAAAAAAAAATTCCCTGCAACACATTATGCCCCTATCATGGTCTAAACCAATCAGAGATAGTCAGGGGCGGGACCTCTCTGAATAGCTTGAATAAAGCGATATCGATTCATTAAATCCTGAATCGACTTTTAAATATTACTGTATTTTGCCAGAATTTCAGGTTAAAGCTCTCAGAACTATTTCAACAACCACCAAACAGCAAATGAGAGCAGGTACACGGATTCTGCACAAAGAAGTAAACACAGAGCAGACCCGACGCATCAGAATCAGCTTTGTCTTTCTCGGCTTTCTCACCCGACGGCCATTGAGTTTACGTGTTTTTGCGCTGATTCTGAGCTGCAGGTTTTGTCTGTCTCCAACCAAAATTCACTGACTAGCAGCAAAAGAAGATCCAAACTATGATTCACATTTGATAAATGTCGTCATTTATTAACTCTTACTTTTGCTGTTTTGCTTCCACCACGATAAAATCACACTTCATGCACAGTTCTCTCTCTCTCTGTGTACTTCAAGAACAGTTTCCCATCTCAAATCTCTGTTTTCTGCATTATTCATTCGCTTATTACCCACCAGTCTACCGTTGATCAGTAATATCTTCCCCACTCGCTGTCTGAGGAGGGTGCACAGTATCCTGCGGGACCAACATCACCCTGCGCGCCACCTTTTCCATCTGCTGCCCTCAGGGAGAAGGTACAGGTCTATACAGGCCAGAACATCCAGACTGGCCAACAGCCTGTATCCACAGGCTGTGAGGCTCCTGAACTCTCTGCCCCCCTCTCACGGACAATAACCATATCCAACTTCTTAATAGCAATGAACTGGTCTGCATTGGTGCATCATATCTTTATTCTCTTCCCCCTCCTGCCCCCCCTCTTTCTTAAATACATAACTATCATATCTGATATCATATCTCACAGTACAATAATATTGAATGGGTTGTATTGTTGTATTTTGTCATGTTTCTCAGGTCTTTGTCTGAATTTCTACGAACATTATTGCTAAGGATTGTCTTATTGCATTGGAGTCACACTGGGTTAAATATGTACACTTGGGTTTTAAGGGGTATTTATTATGTTCTTCTTTTTTTGGGTTGTATGGAAGCCCCAAACGCAATTTCATTGTTCTTGACAATGACAAGAAATAAATACTACTACTACTTGCTTACAGCGCTGCCGGCCGCTAAAAACCAGGAAAATCTCCTTCATGTTTTTCTGTGTTTTATTCTCAGTTTCTTTGACACAAAGACATCTGCTGTGATGCTCACACCTCTGATGAAGTCTCACAATTGTCAGTACTGATAAAGGATCAGAATTATAATATTTCTGAATGTCTGAGAAAAAATTGAATAGAATCAGGAATTTGTGAATCGGAATCGAATGGATTGTAGAAATCAGTAATGGTACCCAGCCCCAGTGAGCAGCCTTGGCCTGACAGAAGTGGATGTAGCTGTGGGTAATGAGAAAAAATGAAAAGAACGATTGATAACTTTTTTGTTAAGTTAAGGCCTGATCCGTCTGAAATTCATAGCCAGCTCTGACATTGTCTACAATATCACCAAAAAGAGCCAAAGCACTTTAAGCACAAGCACTTTTTCAGTAACTTATCTTTCTTGTAGAACTGTGCTCCAAATAAAGAACTTTGCATTGACAAGACTGTTAGTTAATTATTTACAAATCAATATTGTCTGTATGGACAGCAATTTCCCCCCCGAAAAAGTGCACATGTAAAACTGCGGTTTTAAGCAATGCGGTTGAACAATTTGGATGCACCTAACTTTTGTGCTGGTGTGCCTAAAAAAAGTTAGGCACACAAGTGCAACCGTGGCAAAAAATTTGTCTAGAGCCCTGCTTGTAGGAATGTGCTAGTCTAATTTGGTTGTATGAGGTCAACATTGACCTTCTGTGTTGTAAGTTATAATGGCTGCACAGCCATTAAGGATCAAATCAGCTTCTAAATAATTTTCTGGTTTTTTTCCCTCTGGATTTTTGCTTTTGAAAATAAAAGTTGGACTGACTTGCATTTAATTTGTGTGTAAGCAAAATTTAAAATAGTATGCTACCACAAATTGTTTTTTTAAATTTAGTAGCACTTGAAATGTTTGCCAGTGAGTAAACAATTAGTATTGCATAGTCAAGAACATCAATTCATTCTTAGTACTCTGTACTGTGTAACAAGAGGTGTCCTCCTACCTCTTGTTACCCCCGTTTCTGTTTTCGTACTTTTTATTTTGACTGTTGTGTGCTTTTTATTCTTGTTTTAGCTTTGTGCCTCTCTGAGAATAACACATTAATCACATATGATCGGCTAACTTGGTTAAATTTCCAGCGACCGCTTTTTCATGAGTCGGATCCACATCGGGATTTTGGAGACGCTACACTGCTGAGTACCTGTCTGCCTAAAGACAATCTGCCTGCCTCCACCCACCCTGTTTAAGAGGTCCATCAGGAAGCGTAGTAAGCATTCATTCTAAATAATCTTTTCCTTACTCTACACCTGGATGTGTTGTTCCTGACCGAAACTTGGATTCGCTCCAGTGAGCTCCTTTCTAGATGAACAGAATCAACTTTTGGAGGCTTTTCCAAACGCCTTCCCCCTGACTGTGTTTTTTTTTTCAGATTACCAAGACTCACAGGGAATGGTGGAGCCATGGTCTTTAAAAACAAACTTACATTTCGGCGACTGCCTTCTCCCACCTTCTCCCACCTTCTCTAGCTTTGAGGCTCAATTTTTAACCTGGTGTTCAGTCTGCGTCTCTCCGCCATCTTTCTTTGTGCATTTTGTGTTTGGTTTAAGTTGAGTTCTTTAGTTTTCCCCAGTTTAGGTTTGTTTACTCCCTGCTCTGCTCATCCTGTTTTTGTCACCTTATCACCTCTGTAAATAAACTTTCACTCGCACCCTTGCCAGTGCCAGCATTTTGGATCCTTTTCTCAAATCAAAATCAAATCAAAATTTATTTATATAGCACATATTAAAACAACAGTGTTGACCATAGTGCTTCACAGTCAATAAAAACATGAGACAGTTAAAACAAACAATAGAAGAGGACAACAAACAATAGGTAACAACGCAACAAGCTAAAACAGCCAACTAGACAGAATCAAAAGCCAAAGTAAAAAAATAATTCACCACATGACTGCTGCGCAGCCGTGACATGTTTTTTGAAGGCCAAGAAAGATGCCAAGCAGATTTACTTTACCAAGTGGATCATCATGGCCTTGCCATATTGGTCCATTTAATTGACCTTAATTATAATTGTGTATTTATTTTATTAGATTTTCGGTTGTTACAGACGGGACAGACATGACTGGGGGATAGGACAGGGAGAATGAAAGAAAGAAAAAGATGGAGAGAAAGAAAAATAGAGGGGAGAAGAGATGGTGAGAAAGGAGGGAAAACAAAACACCTGGATCACCTGTATGGAGAAAAAAAACAGAAGAGAAAACAAGCAAGAAAGAGCAACATAATAAATACAACACTATCACAACAAACTAGCTAGCAGTAGATAACAGTAGATACTAAATATTAAATGTTATTGTGCAGCACACAAGATCGACAGCGCACAATGTGCTTTGGGGTAGCAGCCAAAAAAGGTGAAGTTTGTGTCTGTGAACACCCGTGTGTACACCTGTGTGCACACCTGTGTGGATCAGCACGCTTGTATTCAAAAGGTTTCTCCATGTAACGATCTGCTAGGGAGTGTGGGGAGCCATAGCCCCGCCCCCCCAGGGCATGAAGCAGGTATGGAGGAGATCCAGGCCCCAGACATCCAGAGGCCCCAGAGTACGAGGACCCAAGGAGGACCACCAAAGGGGCAACTGTGCCACCCTCCTGGGAAGAGCTGAGGAGAGCCCCAAACGAGAGGTCACCAAGCAGCCACAAATAGACACTCTACACACATTCACACTCCCCAAACATATTCTATATCCCAGGTCCAGGTACCCCCGCATCCCAAACCCCAATCTGACGGCCAGCACCTCCTCCCAGCACTCCAGCCCTGACAGTTAACAGAATGGGTGTGGGAGAGGACCCCAAACCGCCCTCCACCCGCTCTTATGTAGTGTTGCTGCGTGCTGTTCTAAAGTGCAATTCAAACACAGGAGGGCATGGTGCTGCTGCCAGAGAGCAGCACGGCTCCTCCCAAAAACCCTCAGTGTCTATATGCATTTAAAATTGAGGGTAGGGCACCAGCACCAAAGATGGGTTTGAATACACAGACCATCCTCTGGAGCCTGTAAAACGTGCCCACCCCCAAGGACCTATATGTATGTGTTATGAGAGTATGAGTAATGTGGATGTCTAGTTTGCAGAATAAAATTGAGGCACAGGTGGCCAGAAGGGGACAGAGGGAGAGTGCCTCCCCTGCACCCTCGTGACACACCTGCACCCCAAGGCCCTGCATGTGTGGGTGAGCGTGGTGGAGCGGGAAGAGGGAGGCAACTGAGAAGGATGGGGAGGGAAGGCCAGCTCCCCTGCTGACCCCAGTAGGCACCCCCACACGCCGGAACCCACCCACCACCCTGTGCTTTCTGACTTACATTGACTGCCTATTAAATTTCGTATCGATTTCAAAGTCCTGTTGCTTACTTTCAAATGCCTAAACAACCGGACTATCTTACTGACCTCCTCAGTCTTTATACTCCCGGCCGTTCATTGCGATCATGTGGACAGTTACTCCTGGCTTAACCCAGGCACCGTCTGAAAACTAGAGGTGACCATGCCTAGCACCATACCTCTTAATAGTCTCCCTGTTACCATTCGTGCCTCTGGCACCATTCAATCTTTTAAAGCACGGTTGAAAACTTAATATTTAAACCCGCTTTTTTCCCTTGTTAATTCTCATTTCTTAATCGCTGCATCTTTCCCTAGATTATTATGTATTCTCCCTATCTCTACTCACTAATGATTTTGCTTGTCCTTCATTTTACTGTGTTTTTAATTTTTCATTGCTCAGTATAATGATTTATTGTCTATTGCTTTGTGAAGCACTTTGTGTACCCCTGGTTTTAAATGTGCTATATTAATAAATTTGTATTGTATTGCATTGTACTTGCAATGAATACGTTGTCCTAACAGTCATCTTAAGTAAACTTCACTTAGTTTTTTTGAGGCAGAGTTTGCATAATTTTGTTAAATTCTGGGAACTAATGAGGTTGTACAGTGTGTAAGGCAGAGTATACTAATGTAACCTAGTGAGTTTACACGACTCAGTAATGCACTACAACATGTTATTGTTAATTGGGATTTATCATTACTCTGTTAATCACTGAGTTGATCAAAAATAAATCAATAATAAAAGATAAATACTATAAATATAAGAATAAAACT